>NW_016180467.1:0-6750 GCF_001687245.7 Rhagoletis zephyria | reverse complement strand
ACTAAAACAAGCAACACAACAAAATCCAAAAACCAAACCAAAAAAAAAAACAAACAAACAAACAAAACTACCAACACACCTATCTATATACACGCATCCATCAAAAATGAAAATTACAACAATTTCCGCTTATACTATATAACCCTTGAATACTTGACTACCAAGCAAACCATTTAACCACAAATACCAGTACTACCAATACAACTAAACTACTAAATACTACCACTACAACATATCACCCTAATTGTAGCTGGGTTAGAGCCACAGCACATGCACACGGCACACACACACATACATACCCCTGGTACCATGAAAACACCTGTTGCTCCAAATGTTCAAAATGCCAAAAACAAAAAACCAAGAAACAACCACAGCAACACAAAACAAAACACAACAAGGCACGGCCCAAATACAAACCCCGTATCAGGTCCAATCAAATTAAGCTCTATTTTTTGTTCTCTTTCATTCACTATGAAAATTTCACGCCACAGAAAATGGTTGAATAAAAGAAGTTTTTTTTTGAAATTTCCATGCCGCTTGTGTGGCGCTCGGAAGTTTCTATTATTTAATACTGAAATCAATAAAAAGCTCAAATCCAAACGACAATGAAATGACAATGAGGATGAAAGAAAGGAAGGCATACTTTGAAGCGCAGTGCTTCGCGAGCAGAATCGTATTTAAAGCTGTTCAGGGAAGTAAAAAATAGTCTAAGCTCAGAATAAGCTAATGATTAACAGAGCATTATTTTAAAAAATTTCTAAATCCGAAAGAAAATGTGAGTGTGGGAATGTTTCCTTTTTAAGGCCGTTTCCAAAAACTGCAGTGTTAAAAGTACTTTCGACTTAAAAAAAGTTTTAAAATCTTGAAAATCAATCAGGACGACTGACATGACTGATCTGATATGAAAAAAAATTTAGTTTATTAATTTTTTATATCTATAGCCGGAGTCCATAACGAATATATATTCCATTTTCAAAACGCAAAAAAAAACGTGTACACTTTTTAACACTTTGGGCAAGAAACCCGATAAGAATTTGCTTTTATTTTCTAGAACAAAAAGGATATCGCAATTGCTGCGATATTTTTAATATATTCATAAAAACAAAAAAACACAAATATTTCGTAAAATTCCGAACGAAAGGAGAAAAATTTCCAAAATACTCGGAAAAATGTCGCTAACTCTCAAGTTTTTCCACAAAAGTATTATAATTCAACGAGAACAAGCCAAAAACCAAACAAAAGCCCATTCAAATTTGAAACGAAAATCAGAAACCGCCCAAAAAAATCCGAAAATATGCAAAATCTCCTAAAATATTCCCTCGACAGCCTTAAAAAAGTAATTTGTGATAACGAGACCAAGCCTAGACCAGATAGAATCCCAAAATAACTAAGAAAAAATTGAAAATTTTCCAAAACTTTCAAAATAATTCCAAATAACTACCTTAAGTTATCGAAAATAAAAATATATCTTAAGAGCATGTCCCGAAATAAAGCCATTCAACTTTCTACAGCTCCAAAAAAAATCCCAAAAAATACCTTGAGTTACCAAAAAAATCTAGCCCAAAGAAAATCTCGAAATATTCGAAAAAATCAATAATTGTTCTTTTTTTTGGGATATCACCGGGAAAACCTTCCCCTCAAAACTCTGTAGAGCATCGCTCTTATTAGTTTTCAGCAGACGGCAGCGGCTAAGGTCTGAACATCTACATTCGTCTTACCGACCGGTCAGTTTCCCCTAAAATGCATGGACAAAACTTTAGATAAACACTTAGGAGTAATCAACGTAAGATATCAAACTCCAAACTTAAACTAATTGGGTTATCAACCAGACAAATATACTGAGACTGTCATCACAGAATAAACAGTATACAGAAGACGCACCACATACAAATTTATTTTTCTTCGGCGGACGTAATATTACAACCCGGACCAGAGCAGAGAAGTTAACATTACGACCACTATGAATAACATGGCGACCCGGAACAGAGCAGAGGAGTTAACATCACGTCCACTATGAATAACATGAAGTTAACATCTCGCCATAAACACACATCGTGATCAGCGTTGCCGCGAGCTGGAAAAAAATGTATCAGTTGCCAAGCAGAAAAAGTATCAAAAGCAAACAAAACTGTTGTTTATTAAACTATTATTTAAAAAACAAATAATAAATAAAATTTTATAATTAAATCCATAGTTATAAAAAAAATTATATATCTTGCTTTTGTCTGCTTATTTGCATAATGAAAAACAAACTTATAGGGCCCCTAAACCACACAAAATCCTTGCGCAACCCGAGACTTGTACAAGTCAATATTGTGGAATTTACTACAGCATAAAATTGCGCAAACCTTATTTTGAAGAAACGTTGCTCAAGTAAATATGTGCAAGAAATATGAATGTGCGTTGTATATATTGATAGCTTCATCTTTAAAACGTAAAAAAAAACTAAATTCAAAAAAATATATTTTTTTCGATATTTCGTAATGTTTTGTGTGGTTTAGGGGTCCTATAACAGTTATAAGAGTTACCCAATCAACTTATAAATATCTATATATAAATTGTGAGACTTCAAATAACAATAAAAAAATATTAGCCTTTAGACTAGTAGTACTATTCATAGTTTTCGAAAATTCATTTCTGCCAGCCGAAAGTATCAAAATACGGCATTTGGGAACAAAAAAGGATCAGATATTAAAATTTAGAAAAACAGTATTAAAAAATATACAATTGTACCAAAACGGCAACGCTGATCGTGATGGAAAACGTAGTTAACATCTTGTCGTCATAGCGACGATGGAATTAACATCGTCAGCCGAGTGAAAATACTGCTAAAGTAACAAGGGCAGCGCCGCTTGTGATACCCTTGCTTGCCTCACCGCTCGTGCCATAAATTCAAATTGGTTGGATAGTCGACATGCGTCTTCTGTATACTGTTTATTCTGTGCTGTCATTCATTGCCTCACTACGGAAACCAAAAAGGCTCTGAGGTCAAAAAGCATAGCCCGTTGTGCTTTTTATATGTAGCAGTGACGGGCAAAGAGAGCTTTTATATATAGAAAGCCCCAAAAAGCTCTGCACGCGGGCAAGGCGGGACTTTTGACTCGCCATGTAGGTCAATAAAAGAAGCTATCTTAAGGAGGGAGGGAGATCTTAATTTTGTTACCAACAAGCCGATTAAAGATTTGTTTACTTGTTTACGACAGTTTGGTAGAGCATTGGATATCTCTTCCAAAATAAAGTACCTACTGATTTTAAAGTCAATGTCCTTACTACGGTGTACTAAAGCTACACAAAGAACTAAAAGCATAAAACTAAGTTAATAGCACCGGATAGTGGCAATTGGCATAACCGGAGCAATGAAGACCTGCTTTGTTGATGGACTTATTGTCTTGGTTGCAATACTTCTTCCAATCCTAAGAGAAAAAAATGGGCACCTTCCATGAAATTGAGAATTCGTAGCACTTCAATACCTCAAACGTGGAAGGCTATATTTATAAAAAACACAAGAAAATTTTAAAAAGTTGGTATTGTGCCTTTGGGTCGAACTTCAAACAATCAGTTCGAATGGGCAGCTTCTTCTTCTTCTTCTTTGGCTCTATAACCGCCTAAGCGATTTTGGAAAAGTCCTTCTCCACTTCGCCTTTCCATCTAACCGGGGCCTCCCTCTTCCCCGGCTACCACCATTATTGAAGCAGAGATTCTTGCAATAGCTCTCGTCAGGCTTTTACTCGTTCACCCAGGTGGAGTCACGCTTAATCCATTTGAAAATTTGGAAAGAAAATAGCCCAACTCAGAGATGGCGGTGTTGATAGCCTAATCAACCAATAGTAACATTTTTATGGATACTTTTTACAAATAATAAAAAATTAAGAGAAGCTAACCGTTATTTTCCGCTTATTTGGTCTCAAAAAAAAAAAAAGCAAATGTTATGGATCCTTCTTGCTCAATATATTAAAAATCAAAAAATTTTAATTCGAAAAAAAATCAAATTCTACAATAGGAATGGCATCGTCAAAGGCATCGACACGAGAATTTTTTCAGTGTCTGTCTGGTTTCAAAATAATAATTTTTAACTAAAGACTCTTAGGCTGAGATTCAGTTTGATTAAGCATTAAGACTTAAGCTTTACAAAAAAAATAAAAAATTCTTAGGCGAACAGTAATTTTGTTGATCAGCCTAACCCGTGGTATTACCATGAATTTTCATATTTTTTCGCCTTAATTTACTTGTATCTGCTGCGCGTATACGCATTTATAAAATACAAGAAATTTAAAAGTAATTGTGTCAATTTTTTTGATTCAATTGCCCCTTTCGGAGGCGATTTTTCAATGAAAACTACAGTTACCTGACTACTAATTCATCTTGACTTCAGTAAAATATTTGTGAAAAGGAATGCAAATTAAATTCTAATAAAAATGTCTATAATCAAAGGGAGACTTTGAGCTTTTTACTGATTTCTGTGAACTCTTAAAAAATAGTAAAAACCTATGCAAAAATGCAAACACATGCACTATACCAATAATTTCTTTCGAACCCCATTTTTTACGTTACCCTCCCTCCGCCTAAGTCCACTTTAAGCTTGCAAAATAAAAAATATATAAAAACAATTGGAAAGTATACCAAAAAAAAAAACACTTTAATTTCCATATATTCTAAAATTACCGCTTCTTCTATAAATATCAAAAATATAGTAAACTTAAAAATATTAAAGATGGCAAAACAAGCGTAAAAAAAAAGAAAATACTAATTTGTACTGTACCTTTGAGTGTAAAAATTAGCAAAAATTAAAAGACAAAAAAAAAAAAAAAATTACAAAAAAAAATTCAAAATTAAAAACAAAAATGCTAGTGCTTGGGAAAGTACTTTCCAAAGTACTTCACAAAGTACTTTTAAAAGTGCTTCCCAAATCTTTACCCGCTAACGCAGACTAAGGCAGGCGTCTAAAAATGATGAAGCAAAAAAATGATGATTACTCGTAATTTTGGTGCTTGTAAAATAACAACAATCATGTGTAGTTGTTATTTTTTTCTTAAAACATATTTGCAAATACATATAAATAAACTTAATTTTATATGTCAATGTATAGTGTAAAATTGTATGTAGGTGTAGGTGTTAGGTATTTACTATTAAGCAAGCATAGTTTTAGGCGGATAAATATTATTTCAAAATATTATTAGATAGCGGTAAAATGTTATTATTAATGAAAAGTAAAACATACTTTTACGTACATACATAAATACATATATAGTAGTGAACTAGGCACTCACTCATCTATGTCTATGCTGATTGTATGAGAAAAAATACTGTGATCACCAAAAAAATACGAACAGTGTATGTATTTGAATGAAAAAACGTTCAACAGCGCTAAAACCTCACAGCTAAGCGCTCACATACATATTCACTTACGAATATACACTTTTTTTTATATAGTAGGGTGCTCCTTAAAATATCTGCAACTAAGTTTCGTATATTTGTCGCCCCTCTATTTTGTTCAACGTATAAAATAAAGACATACTTGAGAATTTCAAATGTTTCAACACATTTTTTGGGGTCGCTACTAAGGTTTGACAAAAATTTTCTTTTCTTTTTATAATCGCAAAAATTCGACAAAATTTTGAGTTTGACCAGCTTTAACTTCTTAGCTTGTTCAAACTTATTCATATTTATAAATTCATAAACTCGCTGGGCAAAGTCAAAATTTTGCCGAATTTTTTTATCTTAATTTTTCAAACCCTGGTAGCACCTCTAAAAAATTTATCTTTTCATTTTGAAATTTTCGTATAGTTACGCATGTGTTTATTTTGTACGTGGTACAAAATTATGCGATGCACCATGATGTTGGTATTTTAAGGACCACCCTACTATATAATATAGTAAACCATTCGCGCTCTTCTATACTTTTTTTTAACTATTACATATCTGCGTCCATTGAGGCCTCTATATATGCATAGTACGACCGCATCGCCTCGGTTGTGATCCCTTAAAGTACGTATGCGATTCCAGCATTTCGATTCCTGAGAAGTAAATATATGGAAATTTACTCGAATTTTAGTCTATTGCTCCTGATATACTTTGACAGAGTAAAATGAATTTTTTTCGCCAGCAGTCCGTTTGCAATTTTAAGGTTAAATTTAAAATTGCGATTGTTGTCCCTAAATTGATGCAGCAACAACAGCAGCAGCGTGTTTGTGTGTATTGTGTCTATGTCAAATAGTACAGTTATTTTGTTAATTCTTCTTCAACTTCATATTGGTTCCCAACACTTTTTATACACTCTGTTAAACATTTTTTAATATTCTTCGATACTTGTTTAATTGATTTTGTTTCAAAATTGAATTCCAATTACATATACGATTGCTTAACAGTAATACATTTTTTTTTTTTTACTCTAGTCTTAACTGGATCAAATTTCACTTTCTCTAATGGGCGCTCAATCTTTAGTGAACGCAGCTTACCCTATATATTTCTAAATATTCCTCTACTTGTATGTGTTTACGCATACATACATGCGTACATGTTGACACATAACTATATTTTAGTTTTGTATTCAATTATTTTTTTGGACTGTACTTAAAATTTATCGTTATTTTTTCTTCAAACTCTTTTTCGGTTCTGCCGTGCAGTAGCATAATTCTTTATCCAACAAAAAATCATCTAAAAATCCGAAAATAAACAAATCTACATATATGAAAGTTACTACTTAAAAGTTAAAAGTTACCTTTTGCTCTTCTCATTAATTCAATTGAAGAA
>NW_016180466.1:0-6750 GCF_001687245.7 Rhagoletis zephyria | reverse complement strand
GCGTTTCACCAGCCGCAAGAGGAAGCGAAAGAAGAGCACAATCGAGTGATTTTCTGTTTATTTGAACACTACTTTTTTTAGGAATTGTGGGTGGCGTCGTCGACGCTGCCACCACACACTACGCGTAAACCGCAGTCTTCGACTCCCTACGCGTTTATTATTAAAAATAAGCTTGACAAGTACGCGCACTCATTCAACGTTATTGTTTATCGTATATTTCTATAAGTTTCTATTTCTATATCTCTTCACATTCATTCGTTCTCGCGCATTTGTATAATTTTAATAGCCTTCAAAAGCTTTGCCGTAATCGCCTTTCATATTTCAGCTACCAACTAACACTAGTTTCTATTTACTCTCTTCACTTCTCTCAGCAAATTGCATGCCACACGCTTTTTTCACCAGCTATTTCTGCATTTATTGTGTCTTTTTCATGCAGCACACGTTCTTGTGTTCGTTCTCCACCAATTTGTTAAACTTTTGTTCTACTTTTGCTCTATGCTCGATGCAGCCTTTTCCAAAATAAAAAAAAGACGAACAGCAGCAGCAGTATGTCACTTCTATTGTGTTTTACGTGCAACCTTTTCGCTTCCAATTTGTTTAAGTGTCCTTGAAATAGAAAAGAAGCACAATAAAGTTAAAATTGTATTACAAACTTTTTTTTGGGCGTAGTCGGCAGTGTGTTAGTATTATATGTACTTATATAAAGTTAGAGAAAGTTGCGTTACTTTGTATTTCTTGTGTTATTTGAAAGAGAACCGAAAAATTACAGTTACTACTAAATAGGAGCCTGAGATTTACTGCAGATGTTTCAAACAAAAAAATGTGATGTAACGGGGGCTTTAGTACAAATAATTTGAAAAATAGAAGTTTTTCTTTGTTTAAAAGACGATAGTGCATTGGCGATAGCGCAAAATAGGAAAGAAAATGGCTGACACCGTCAACAAAAAAAAAATAAAATACAAAAATCAATGGTAAGTCGTAGCTACTTCAAACTTGATATTTATTATGCTAACCTTGAATGGGCTACAAGTTTTTTTTTTTATTCATTTGTTGTGTTTAATTTTTTGTAAAAAAATTAGCGGAAACAATTTTTCACTTAAGGAGATCCCTTGTGACACCACAGCGGTCCCAAATATGGGCCTAAATGTGCTGGTATGTTCTTTTTTCAAACGAAAACGACATTTTCTAGAAGAGGAATTGGGAGAAATGCATTCCCTTATGAGACAACATACTCAAATTATGATAAGATATGATTTGATAAAGCGATGAGGTCATAGTGTTTCCAACAAGGAGATTTAATGTTTCTATACAATCCGCAACGTAAGAAACATTTGCACTCAAAAATACAGTGTAACTGGGAAGGTTGAATGACGTATTGCTCCGAATCCAGTCCGATGGGCGACCTAGAAACAAGATGAAGGTGGTCCACGCGGAGGACTTCGTTCGGAGGTGGAGGGTAGCGTGGCGAATACTGCGAACACGCAAATAAAAGTTCAAAACGGACAACCAGAAATTGACAGAATGTTCGATAAAAAAACGTAGAAGCTTCGTTAGCGAGGAACGTCAACAAGAATTTTCCAGAAATTGCAACAAAAAAAATATGCTGACTAGAAACACAGGGTGGCGCAGGTATGTAAATGTGCACAGGGAGTTTTGTTTCCGTTGTGCGTTAGCAAGTTACGAGTAAAGTTACGGAGTGAAAATTTGAAGTTCTGTAAATTGTTTGTTGTACAATAAAGCTTAGTTGTATGGTTATTGGATTTTGTAAAACAGTTAAATAAAATAAAGCTTAACTCCAGAGAAAGGGAATTTCAAAGTTTATGGTCGAAAATATGGGTTTAAGAGTACAGTAAAACCCGCTTAAGTACCTCTGAGGTACTTAGACGGGTTGGGTATTTAAAAGAACCCGCTTAAGTACTTCGATGCGGGTACTTAAGCGAACATAATTATTAATGTAGTTTATCTTCTTGTTAACTTACATAAATAAGTCCTTGAATAAAACATGAACATTTAATGAAGTTTACGTAGTTTAAAACCAAGATCGTGGAATCAAATAAATACATAAACAAAAATTAAAAAAAAAAATCGATAAAGCAATGTTATGTCACTTTTATAAGAATTCAATTCTTTAAAGTCATTGATTATATATTTTTATACATACATACAGTGTTGGACATATATATCATTTTGGATCAAATTCAAAATGATGTGGTTTGCCACTTATGCTTATTTATTAATTTTTAAGATTTTTCAATGAAAACACAGGTCATTCTCTAACAAGTACCATACAAACCTAAGCTTAAAATTGTTTAGAACACTGAAAATTTCAAACTTTTTTTCAGAAGTATTTATAGCCCATTCAATTTTAGTGTAATAATTTGCAAGTTTCAAGTGGCTAAAAATTACCGTTTATTTTTTTAGAATTTATTTAAAAAAGGGGAAAATTATAAGTAGAATGGTAAATAAGTACGAAAAAATTAGGTACTTAGGCGGGTTGGGTAAATAAGCGGGGAGGTAATTAAGAGAGGGATCTACTTCAGATTACATTCAAATATTCACGGTGCCCAAAAATGCTGAAAATCTGCATTGGTCAACAGAAAAATTACTTATTTACTACTTAGCAACAAAGTACTTCGGCACAGTCAGTAATTGCTACTTTCTGTCATTTCCGTTAAAGTTTATTACTTCCATTCTTTTACTGCAGCCGCAATTGCCAACGCGTCGCGTTAATTAACAAACCCAAGCAATGAAATGAAAATAAGAGTAGCGGAAAGAGTCAAAGTAAAAATGTGGCATACTGAGTAATATATGTAGAATTGTTAGAGGAAAGTTGCGGAAAATAAAAAGTGGAACGGAAACGTTCACCAACTGCCCTTTAAATGCATAGTGCATAAGCGTCTTGAAAGGCAAACCCTTGAAGAAATGAGCGAACAACAAGGCCTTTATGATGACTGGCGGCATTAGAGCCATATTATTACAATTATTCAAGCAGCTGTGCGAAGTCGTGGTCCATAAATGTTAGTGTAAAGAAATTTGTTTTGAAAATAATCAAATAGTTTTCATTTTTTCTTCTGCCGCAGGACCTTTCAATGAATGCTACAGCTGTGAAATGCAAGAGTTTTCTAATTTACTTTTGTCGTTTGCATCCACTTTTATTTTCATAACAAAATAAAAGAATTTTTTTCAACTTCACTACTTGCCCGTCCGCATATTTATATTTAAATTTTCTTCACTTATGTACCTACTCATCTCTTTTCGCTAAAAATTTTTGCTTTGCAGTACTATTCTGATTTGCTACTTGTAAATGTTTGCAACGCCTTGTATTACTTGTGGTTTCTTTGGAAATCACATTAAAAGCAATATGTCCAATAAATAGGGCTGGAACTATCCGCATATTCGAATATCCGGATATCCATGCGGTTTATACGTTGACACGAATAAAATCCGTATAGTATGGATACCCGGTTATTATTTGTTTGTGCAATTATTCGGATATCCGGACTTACGAATATTCGGTTAATATTCGTATTTTCGAATATCCCAAAAAAAAAATCAACAAATTGATTAACAATATTCGTTTATTCAATTATGCACACGGTAGACAGACTTAGCTCTTGTCGGACTTGAAATTGACCCTTTGGATCTTGGATCTGGAATTGGGAACTTCCTGGATCTCAACCATGCTTCGTACAATGATTGTAAATGCTAAGTTAGGCAACAGAGAAGTTACCAGGCGTCCTAAACAGGGGACTCCATAAGGAGGTGTACTGTTTCCGCTGTTGTGGTTCTACGGATTAAAAACTATTCTTCTAAGACGCCACAGTGATTGTGGTAAACGGATTGTGCATCAATATGATAAGCGGAATGCTTCAAGGAGCACTACGGAAACTTATTATATTCTGTATAAGAATAACCAGCGTACTTGAATAGCTCAGTAGGCAATGCTGCCGCCAAAATAGGGTACCACAATGTGTTACAGTTTGCCAAGAGAAGTGCGATGTTTTTCAACTGAAACTGCTCTTGGTACTCAGTGATTAGCTCTCTAATGTCGTCGTATTTTATCTGGTAACGCTATGGGCCTAAATGCCCTCTGCAAAGCCACGCAGATGCTAGCCACCTTACCTAACCTAACCTGACGGGTAGATGAACTTATTGGCATTTCACAATCTGCTTTTATTACTTTTTCATAAATTTCAGGCATTGAAAGTTTTACAATTTTGAAGAACACAAAATGTATTCTAAACCATAAAAAGTAAAAAAAAAGTGACACAGTCATTAAAGACTTTAAAGAGCTATTTTTGGCCATAATTTTTAATTTGTTTAAAAATAATATATAATTTTTCAGTACGTTTACTAAACTAATATCTTTTTCATTACCCAAAATAATTAATTGGCTAAACTTTGACTTACTTTAAGAGCACGTTTTATTGAATAAAAAGTATAAGTAGAAGAATAAAAAGTAAGAGATTTTTTTATCAAAACATATTTGCTCCCTCCGACACAAAATATATTTGTTGGCTTAAAGGCCTCCTACACACATTTATATATTTGTTTGCACAGACAGCTTAAAAACCAACTTTATAGAGAACTTCAAGACTATGATGAGACCACTTCATTTAGGCTTCCACGCAAATACAGATATTCATCATTTTAATTGCCTAGGCAAAGCAGGACTCCACAGCTGCACGGCCGACCCACTACATAGGCTGACGCATAGCAGTAAAATCAAAAAGCAGCGCTAAAATTAAAGGCATTAAAACAACAGTAGACCCGTTTCTACAGCCAGCGGCAGTGTAAAAGAGCCATTTTACACAACGAATTTTAAACTCTCATACCTACCACTGTTTGAATCTCTTCAACCACCACCACCAGCGCGTTTTACAGGTTTGTTTTGTACGCCGCATTGGCTTTTGAGTGGATTTCATCGACGCAACGTTAAAAGCCAAAAGTCAAAGCAGCCACTACTCAACTCAAATAGGAAGAGTGCAAATGGACACAGTGCGGAAAAATAAATAAATAATATTTCATAAAGTTCATTGCACTGCGTATGGACGCCGTGTGGTATGAGTAACCTCAAAAAGGCAGTTGCAGCGATTTGTGACTACCTCAAAACTTATTTGTGTTGGTTGGTCCACTACAGCCAGCTAGCTGCGTAGCCACTTAACCAAATTGGAATATTATCGTCAGTCGACAATCTCAAGTAAATAACTACAAGGAGACACACAAAAGTAAGAAATAGAGATATGAGTGTGTTTACAGTGATGGCGAGATAGGCGGTAGATTTCAAAGGAGAGTGAAAGAACACCAATGGTGAGTTATTAAGTCTATTATTTATATAGCAAAATGGATAGAAAATTTACCAGTAAAAAGAAGGGAGTATAAAAAAACATGTAAATAATGAGCGAACAAAACGGAAATTATGAGGAAAAAACCGCATCATCGGGAAATTGACTGAACACTGACATAAAAAACTGAATGTATCCATTTATTTCGACGCTTCCTGGAAAAACTCTAATATTTATATATACATACATACACATGTAGGTCGGTCAAATAGATGGACACAGTACTCCCCCCATACATGTGCATACATCTTAATGCTTTGCACGTGTATAAGTGCTTAACTTCCCGCATAATTAAACCGAACCACAAACATATACGGTCGCTCAGGTGTGTCAATAAAGTTCGTTGAGCTCTAGATAAAAAAAATAAAATAACATTCGTGTATTCCCAGAATGTCCAAAGCAGCTGCAAAAAGAATTCACATTTTCGCAAACNCATACGGCCGCTCAGGTGTGTCAATAAAGTTCGTTGAGCTCTAGGTAAAAAAAATAAAATAACAATCGTGTATTCCCAGAATGTCCAAAGCAGCTGCAAAAAGAATTCACATTTTCGCAAACCAATCGCCACTTAACTATCCACCTCAAACGATAAACCACAGGAAAGTTTGCGTAACCATGCCGCTCCCACCGCCATCTATTTACATACATATTTTTCTGTTCGGCATTACGTACACTATCCCTTTTCAGCTTGTTTGTTTAACAGCTTTGTAGTGTTGAGCCATACTGATGCTGTAACTGCTGGACTTAAATGTAGAATTGGCTGAAAGAATGAATCAATGGACGAATGAATGATTGTATGAACATTGCATTGACAAATCCCCATAGCATTATGGTCAAAATTTCTTTTTTTCGCCAAACACTAACAAATTGCGCCAATTTTCTCCGAATTTCCCCTGTTTCAACATTTCATCTTTCGGAGCTGAGGAAAATTCAATGGCAAAGCCAATCGTGTTTGTTTCTTTGTTTGCGGGTTCCACTGTATTGGCTTTTGTGGTGCTCAAAGGCATGTTCTGTTGCCACAAAGTCATCAGTTGATTACGAAAACATTTCCAAGGTACCGTATACGGTTACATTTAGTCATATACATACCCTTGTGGTCAGCTAATTAAGTTAACTGGCATTTTGACCAGTTTTGGTTGTTTTTCTTTTGTTTATTTTATGTTTGTAACTTGTTTATAAAGTTCTAGCATATTACAAAACTGCTTACAAAAATTATAAAAATTCAACAAACTTTAACAATTACACCCAAAAATTTTTAACTTTGTATTAAATATTTTTGGGCAAATTAAAGGCATGCAGTTTTATAGCCCATTAAATTTTAGTAGGTTAAAGTGCGAGTCTCAAGGCGCCAGAAAATCGCGTTGATATTTTAAAATTTTTTGGCTGACGGTGTTGAGCATTTTCTCTC
>NW_016180465.1:0-6751 GCF_001687245.7 Rhagoletis zephyria | reverse complement strand
TCCGAAACCTACCGCTAGATGGTAAGCCGGGGTGTATCAATTTTGAGTAAATTAGCGTCCTTCAATTTCGAAATATTAAGGTTTCAAGCATTTCTGAAATTTACCGTTATATGAAAAGCGGCCGTAATTTTAGTCCGATTTCAATAATTTTCAATGCTTTGCTTTCATGTGGCAAAGGTGAAAAAACATATATATAATATTTGCGCCGGGTATTTAATGTTCGCTCGGCCCGAACTTAGACTTTCTTACTTGTTTTTATTTTGTTATTACTTAATATGTACTTACGCACATAAATGAAATATGCACTTTTGAAAAAATACATGCACATTTCTGTTTGAACGATGTAATATCAATACCTTTATTTAAATAAGAAATAGTGACTATTCAATTAATTAAAACATTAAAAAATTCTAAAATAAGCTTCCCTTCCATTGAGCGGACACCTCTCTTGGGCGGACAAAAAATGACTGACGGTGAGTGTCCGCCCAAGGGAGGTTTCACTGTATATACAAACTATTATTATTGTTCGAATTACTCTGTATAACTAGTTAAAATATATACATGTGTACAATGCGAAATAACTCATGAATTGCCATGTAAACCTATTTTGAAAGAAAAATCTTTTATTTGAAATGAATAATACTCAAAAATAAAGTATATTTAGATGTATGTATACTTTCAAATTTTGGCTTAATACACTATACACATAAGTATTTTCATATGGCATTAATTTAACACAAGTCAAAAAATTGAATCTGTATTAATTTTTAAACATATAGTTATGTAATTTCATATTTACAAAATTACAAATTCATATATTGTACACGATTAGCAAATCAAAAAATTATTTAACTACTACTTAATTATACTCTTTAATATAAAATTGATATTTTAAAATTAACGCAATTAGCTAAGTAGATATAATAATGTGGTCAATTATTTAAAATACGTTTTGAACTCTTTATTACAGCCGAAAGTCGATATGGACGAACGAGTTATTTTTTTTTGTGATTTGAGTGTGATGGCAGAGCGGTTAGCTCGCAAACGCCAGGTTATTCCACTAGTTGGTGAATACTTGTGTCCACCAGTCCTTGTTAGTTGAGCAGCTTATTCCAGGTGCAGCTTTTGTTGAGCGATGTAATTGTCAATCGGTGCCGTAAATGAGACCCGTGTTGCCAACTCAGATGTGATAAACGCGTTCGTTTAGAATGACGAGATAGTTTTGTAGATGTGTGTTTGTTTTAAAGCGAAAGGTCTGTATGACCCTAGACCGAGATAGCGTAGAGAAGGCTGGACCGTGAAGTCGCGAGCATTAGAGTAGGCAAAGCCTATCATCAATGTATGATAGAATTAAAGTTACTTAAAAATTCAATTGTGCTTCTTCTATAAACTCAATAAGTTGAAGTATTCTGTCAAAATTCATACCTTGAAAAATTTGTGAAAAGTCATTCGAATCTTTAATTGCCGGATATTTGTCCCTGATGTTTTTGAGATTCTCACAGTGCAACGTGAGATGTTCATAGCTACTGGTGAGACCACAGCTACATCTGTCTGAGCGAACGATTTTTATTTTGTAAAAATAGGCCTGATCGTATGTATATCCGGTTAGTATTCTGTTAATAATCTTGGTTTGTTTGGGGGAGAGAGGGCTTTTGTTGTACCATGGCTTTTTTTCTGGTTTCGCGAAAATCTTAGCAAATAGGTTTGGTTTTTGACTAGAAAAATGTATAAATTCATTGTACCAACTTTGTCTAATGTGATTATAAATTAGTCTGCTGGTTTCCTTGATAGATAATTTGACTTGCAGCACTAGTGATGCTGTAGTAGCTGATTTGGCTATTTGGTCAGCCTTTTCATTCCCTTCTATACCTATATGTGCAGGGGTCCAGACTAAGTGTACCCTTATGTCATTATTATTTATTAATTTATGTATCTCTCCTACATTAAAGTTGTCAGTCTGTTTTTTTTTAGTAGTTGGCAAGCTACTAAACTGTCAGTAAATATCACAGTTTTTTCATATTTCATGTTAATAGCCACTTCAATGGCTTTTTTAATGGCCTGGATTTCACCAAAGCTAGAGGACGTTTTAAAGCAAATTTTAAATGCATATTCTTTTTTTGCAGAAAAGTCGTATATACCGCATCCTGTGCAATCATCTTGTACAGATGCATCTGTGAAAAATATTTTAAAGTTGCTATTTGTGTAGTCGCTTACAGTTTGTTTGTATATCATTAAGGCACATTCTTTGGGCGTATTTTGTTTAGTATTAGGTAACATATTTGTTTTGACAATTAGGTTTTCTGGAAGGGGCTCATGATCAGCCGCACCAAGGCGATCAAAGAAGGATTTGAATTCAGCATATACTTTGCTGTAGCTGGTATTAATGCTGGGGTTATTGATGATGGACAGTCTGAAGGGGTTGTCAGATACTAGTATTTTGGTTATTTCCTTGGCAGTAAGCCATTTGGCTCTCTCCAGGGGTGGTAGTTCGTTTGCAACCGCATACAAGGTAGGAATTGGTGTGGCCGGGGTTACACCCAGTGCTCTCCTCAAAAAACTGTTCTGAAAAGTTCTAATTTTTTTATTGGTGGTGTTGCTGCTATTAGCTGTGGAGGTTCTGCAGTATTCAATTTTGGACCGAACAAATGCCTTGTAGAATTGGGTCGCAACCTTGGGTTGCAGTCCCGCTTTGACTGTTGTAACTAGTTTGAACAGTTTGGAGTTGTTTGCAGATTCTTTAATAACATTATTGTAATGTTCTGTGACCGTGAGTGACGAATTAATGTTTCTTCCTAGAAATTTTATTGAATTTGATTGTTCTATCCGAACGTTATTGTAGTTAATGTTTATTTGTTTGGAGCTACCTTTACTAACAAATAGGATCTTGGTTTTTGTTGGATTGAATGTGAGGTTTAGGTTTGAGCATTCATTGCCAAACTGATCAATCTTCTCCTGCAATCTGTGTGTAGCATTTTCAATAGTATCGCCATATGAGGCGATTATAAAGTCATCTGCAAATTGACAAATGTCTGTGTGTTGGTCCTTAATTGAATGTAGTTGCATAGTATAAATGTTGAATAGCAACGGGGACAGGCAGCTGCCCTGGGGTAAACCACCATTGATATCCGTGGTTTCTCCTGCCAGTGTGAGTTTCCTGAAAGCTAGAAAGTTTACTATCCATTCGGTATAGTTTTCATGAATCCCTATGTTATTTAATATAGAAGCTAGTTTTGTGATATTTATACAATTGTAGGCATTGTTGATGTCAATGGAACAGATAATAATTTTCCGGCCTTTTTGTTTGTTAATGGTCAGTTCCTGAATTAGGTAGTTTACTGCCATGGTAGCTGAATGTGCCTTTCTATATGCAAAAGTTGTGTGGGGAAGGATGTTATTCGAATCAAGAAATTGTTCTATTCTATTTTTAACGCAGCTGTTAACACATTTCAGTAATACAGATATCAGCGCGATTGGGCGAAAGTTTCTAAAATCGTTCAAGTCTTTGTCTCTTTTTGGGATCGGTACGACCTTTACTGTTCTCCAGTTGTCAGGAATTTGATTTGTGAAGAAGACATCGTTCAGTGCGGTGCGTAAGTTGTTAAGAGTGTTGTCAGGTAGTGACTTAATCATCTTGTAGGTGATTCTATCATAGCCACCTGCCGAGTTGTTGTTCTTTTTCTTTAATGTCTCCACTAACTCCTCGTAAGTTATCGCTAAGCTGCAGTCAGGAGTAATTTCCTTATTTCTTTCCAGTGATACTTCACTGGAAGCTACCTGCTGTTTAAGCATGTTTAAAAAGTTTACGTTGTCTTCTTTGGGCCAGTGCGTATTATTGCTGTCCTGATAGTCCCCTCTCAAGGCCTTTACGAACCTCCATGCAGATCTTGTTGTGGGTTGAAAGTTTATTTCTTTAATTTTCTCCTCAAAATTCTTTTTCTTTGCCTCCTTAACCATTCTTTTCCATAAAGTTTTTGTTTCCGCTACCTGATCAAGATTTTCTACAGAAGGTAACCTTCTGCATTTATATTGAGCTACTTTAAGTAATCTAAAGGTCTTCTCCAACTCTTTATTCCACCAGGCTTTGGGTGTTTTATCACCACTTAGACAGTAGGTCGCGTTTTGTATTTCTTTTTTTATCATGTTTTCAATATTTAGTATGTCAGGTTCTGTTTGCACATTCTTGAGTGCCTCATGTAATTTGTTTTGAGCTATAAATGTGTTCTGTCCCTTGGTCACTGTTTGTGTATTAATGGTGATAGGGAAGTGGTGGCTTCCTCCTATTCTAATAGAATCGACTGACCATTGTAGTTGTAAACTTGTGTTGGTAAATGAGAGATCTAACACTGACCCTGCTACCTGGTTAACATTTCTTTGAAAAGTGATGGAACCATCATTTAAATTAATAAAGTTGTGTTGTTGAACAATGCTGTATAAATTTTTTCCTCTACATGAGTTAACTGTGTCACCCCACTGAGTTGCCCTAGCATTGAAGTCGCCCAATAGTAATACATTTGTATAGTTTTCAAGCACAACAAACAATTTCTTGATCTCATCATTGAACACATTGATGGGTATGTTTGGGGGAAAGTACACTGCACAGATCACCACATTTGGTCTTAGGTTTCTCGACTGGATTATCAGAATATCATATTGCGTGATATAACTAATTTTAATAAATTTGATATCTTTTTTAAATGCTATGGCGACACCACCATAGCCATCTTGTCTGTTTTTCGATATTGAGTTGAAATTTAATATTTTTTTTGGTTTTGACCCCTGATGTGAAAAAGTTTCACTGAGTACTGCAATGTCATAATTGTAGTTGTTGAGATAAAATTCTAAGGTATGTAAATTAGCATTAAGCGACTGTATATTATATTGAAGAATCTTCATTAGGTTTAGGATTTCTGTCCCTTATCTGTCTTATCTCGTCATCAATGACTGTGCTATCATATTTGGATTTTAAGTTTTGAATTGTTTGAAGCTCTAAAGTTAGATTGTGTTCAATACACAATTTTTGTGTAATTTTGAAGATTTCGGATAATAATTTTTCCATTTCTGTAACCCTATTTTTACTGTATTCTGCTGTTTCATATACAGGCTGTACCACCGCCTGCCTTGATGTCAAGTTGCGTCTAAAGTGCGCCTGTTCCACTACTTGAGGCATCTTCGCTACTTTGCTGTAGCTCGCCCTAGTCATTCTTCTATTAATAAACTGGTTTTTGTCCATTATTACTTCTTCCGCACCTAACTGAGGGAATTCATCTTGATCATTGTCTAAAATGTCAAACCTGTTGTTTCTGTTCGGGTAATAAGTATCAATTGCTTCTTTTCTAGAAAGTTTTTTAACCGCCCTAATGCGACTGATCATGAGCTCCCTTTGCCATGTCCCACATTTTTCCTTGTCTTTGGAGTTGTGATCCTCCTTACCGCAGAGAATGCAGCCTGGTTGATTACAAGCATTATTACATTCCTGATTGCCACAGTTGAGGCATCTACTCTTTGATTTGCATCCTAGTTGCGTGTGTCCAAGCCTGCCACATTTCCTACACTGCCTTAGAGGAGGGATATAAAAAGAAACTTCTAGCCTGGTGTACTCGTACTTAATAAACTTCGGGATGTCTTTTCCTAAGAAGCCAACTTTGATAGTGGTAGTCGGTATGAACATATCTTCATTGTCACTTTTTTTTTCCCTACGTGTAAACCTATACACAGAAGAAATCGGGACACTAGAGTTTGCATATTTTTTAATGTCATTCACATCATATTCTAGAGGGACACCTCTAATCACTCCATATGATTCAAACGCTGTGTTGGGAACGAAAGGTCGCAGCCCACGTTTTTTTAAGTCTTCACAAGATAAAAATTTGTTTGCTGCCGCTGCAGTCTTAAAAGTTACTTTGAATAGTGTCTTGCCAACCGCAAAAATGAGATCAATGTCAGAGAAGTTTAAGTCTTTAATTCGGCTTCTAAGCGCCAAGCCAGTTTTAATTCTATCATTGCAAATTTCTTTGCATTCAGTGGCATCGACCAATACAAAGAAGGTACCTTTGAAATTTTCTGGGTAAGCGTGTGAAGCACGTTCTCCCTCATGCACATTCGCATTATTGTTCGCATTACTATTCGCCTTAATATTCGCACCAGCACTAGCACTAACACCAGCACTCTCAACTACCGCAATGGATTCGACCTCCATTTTGTCCTCGTTTCCCGCGTTTTTGCTGACTACGTCAACTTTCTTGACTAACTCACTGTTAATACTTTCTGAAATTAAGCTTTCATGAACTTTTTCATTTATTGAAAAATCGTTCGCTCTTCTGGGTTTTTTCACCCTATTATTATTAACACTTGTTGTGAACGTCTCAAAATCATCGGCCGATGCCGCCACCGACTTACCTGTCGGCGACGCCATGTCGGCTTTAGACTTTTTGGGTGCCTTCGGCGACACCTTATTGATAGAAATTTTCCACTTAGGCCACAGAAAATGAATATACTAGTTTTTTAAAAAAAGGTATGAATACAGAGTACTTACAACTTACTGTATCTGATGATCAGGCTGCACAATATTTAGTTAAATTGAATTTAATCACAAAAGAAAAACTTTGAAGCACACTAGCTGCACAGAGTAACTGTACGCTTATATATGTATTGATCAAGCACAAGATGTCGGCACGTCCAAACAATCTCGAAGTCACGCTGCGAATGGACGAACGAGTTAAAAGGGGAAGGAAACATACTTACAATATTATTA
>NW_016180464.1:0-6751 GCF_001687245.7 Rhagoletis zephyria | reverse complement strand
CCCGTCTTATTCGCAGAAAAAAAGTTGAAATTTGTAGACCAGTGTTGTTGTTGCAGCAAACTCGGAGAGAGCGGGGTTGTCGACTCTCACAGCAAACTAATTTTGTTTGGTCAAACTGCAGCAAATTCGGTGTTGTCATATACAAAAATTTTAAATTTTGCGCGTTATGTACATCNTGTACATCTGAAATTCTCATTTCGTGTTGGCAATAGCCATGAAAACCATAATGAACGTGCAACCCTGTGCCAAACTCGACATAACCACCTCCGAGCAAACTAAGCAGCCGCCATTTAATTTGGCAAACAAAAGTTTGTCTGCATAACACCGACCTTAGGCTCACGGATCGCTCGGCTACGACAATCGTCAACGGACGAGAGTTTTCGTTTAGATTATCTCTGAACTGTCTACACTGTAATGCTTATGGGGCTGCAACTGTTCACCGCCAATGACAGCTCCATTATAAAGTAGACAGTTGAAGCCGTGCTGTGCTGTGCTTGCCTTGTTATAGAAGGAGCGTTTGATAATACGTCGCAATCTAGAGTGCGCAGAGCGCTCGAGAAAAGAAACGTGCAGCCAGTGATCTGCATTTGGATGGGTACCCCGCTGCGCAGTGGAATTGCTGAAACCGAAATAGGGTACAACGTGGTACAACTACTAACAAAAAAAGGAGTGTTCTGAGAGAGGGCTTTTATCCCCTGTTCTGTGGAGTGTTGTAGTGGATGAACCGCTCTCATTCCATTTAAATACTAGGAAAAGAGTTCTGCCATCCTGGGGGACAAAACCCTGGAGCGAGTCGTTGTCAACGTCGCCAGCCAAGTTAGGTATCTGGGGCTAATCCTAGACAGCAAACTTCTGGAAGTAGTTTTCATAGAGCAGTTAGCCAAAAGAACTCTGCTTAGCTCTGCTTGAGAGGGATCTGGAAAAGGTAAGATTATATCCTCTTGGAATATGGCTCCCGCTACCTCTGTTCCCTAGAGATGACATAGGCAGAACCGTAGTATTTAAGAATATATTTAAAATAGAGCCATAGCATATCCGACTTCGAGGGACTGCTTTAGAGTTGCACACTGCATTGGTACACAGATGGCTCGAAGACCCCAGAAGGATAAGAAGCTGGAATCCTCGGGCTCAGGACAAGGATCTCTGTTCCTATGGGGAAATATTCGAGAGGGCCTAAGGCCGTGGTTATGCCACCAATTTTAATTGGCAATTAAAAGAGAAAAATTTCGGTGATTGGTGAGAAGTGGTTACGCTCTGTTTGCTGATTAGCGAGTACAGGGTTGCTTCTTAAGAAATCGCTTTTTCCATTTCATACAATTTCGCACACAATGGCAGCACTGAAGTAAAAATTCAACTAAACATGCATCAAAATTGAAGTCGGAAAATGAAAAATGGAAGAACAACTTAATGTTTTTTCTTTAATTATTTATTTATTTAATTTTTATAATAATATTTTTGTTTAATATCTACTTTATAATAATAATAATAAAATATTTTGTCCTATTCTAATATTTAATACTAATACTTTTTCGCAAAAAAAGCGTATTGCCACCCTGAAAAATTGGCGTGCTGGCTGTTCGGTTCATCCAGCAAATCGTGCTGGCTGCTCGATTTCGAAAATTCTCTCACTCCGTGCTGTGCACAACAACAATTGCACGGTGATTTCCAATCGAAAATGGTGGCGTAACCACGGCCTAAGTGCCAATGTAGCAGAGTAGTGCTCTGATGTCGTTGACAAGTGGCGCTCTGCTCGCGTCGGTGAGTATTGCTCTGGTGACGCCGGAGAGTAGCGCTCTGGTGCCACTATAGAGAAGCCCTCTTTGAGGCGCGGTTGACGTCGCTTTGCTGGCGGCGGGCGTGGCACTCTTGGAGGCGCTGTTGACGTCGCTCTGCTGACGGTAGGCGAGTGGGTGTCGCCCGCTCGCGGCGTCGCGGTGGTAGACGGTGATCCTAGCCGGTTTGGCACAATAAATCGCTCCATCCAGTCGTAGCTGTTCACCACAGCTCCGTGCTGGCTGACTCTTTTGCGGTCGTGTTGTATCTTTAATAGGCTATGTGCTTGATGTTACGTGGTCGTGCAACTACATGTTGCTTTATCACAGCAACGAAGAGGCTGTCGGGTGTTGCTATGACTTGTTGCCTGGCTGGCTGCTATGGATTCTATTGCGATGGTCCAAATTATTCAGGGACATTTGGTCCTCACAGTACCTTAATTCAAAACCAACAAAGAACCCCATGGCATTTAAACGAAGGTGACCTAAGGAGGAATCTACAGCAGAACCTGCTGGAAAAAGGGCGGACACGAAAAGCACGCCCCAGAAAGAAGAAACGTTGGCGAAACGATGGTGCGAGGTGGCCAGGGATCACCTTCATGTTGCGCTTGTCAACGAAGCCAGCGATAAGCCCGTTCAGGAGAGGTCGGTCGAGATCGAGTCAAAACTCTCTGAACGGGTGTTTGAAAATCCGGACAGCCCTATTCTAGGATTTGACTCCAGTGAGTCCCTGAGGGGTTGTCGGATTTTCAAATGTAGAGATGGTTTCTCTAGGGAAATTATCGGCAAGTGCGTAGTCCAGCTCAACAACGCCTGGAAGGGTTTGAAGTTCAAACTAATCACTGCCGAGGAGATACCTAGGAAACCTGGCTGCCGAAGATGACTATGGGCAGCGACATGCTGATCCGTTTCCTGCAACAGAAGAATCTGGAGATACCAATGAATGACTGGGTAGTCATTCGCGCGGAAAATCCTCAAGAGGGCGCGCACAGTTCTTCGTACCTTCTGAGGCTTAACGAAGAATGTATTGAGCATTTGCAAAAAATTTACAAAAAGCTGCTCTTCACGGTGAGAACAGCTATACTAAAAATATTCCGCCCAATGAACCGATTCCAGAGGCTGATATCGAGGACGCTTACCAGATGTTGGGCAATATGACCCTCAATGGTACCGCGAACGAAGAGGTCGCTGAAGGTGCCAACCAGGTGTTGGCAGGCACAGAGCCAGTTGAAAATGCCGAAAAAGTTGATGGAGGTCGTACAGCAAATCTTAAGCACTCTAGGGCCTCCTCGGGTAAGCTCCTTGTCTTCTAAAGGGAGGAAGACATCGACATCTCGCTAATACAGGAACCTTGGGTAAGGGCCCTAGAGGTTAAAAGACTCACCGCCGCCCGCTATAACCTCTTCCACACTAGTATATCAGATAAACCCCGCATGTATGTGTTGGTTAAAACACATATTAAAGCTTTCTTATGTTCCAATTTCAGCTCACCGGATACTACTGTCGTCAATTTGGTGTTGATGAATAAACAAAGCTGTCATATATCGTCCGTATACATGGCGCACGACAGGCGGTGTCTGCCACAGGAAGTCGTCACATTACAAAGGCTAGCAGGAGCTAGTCCTGTGTTACTCGACTGCGATGCCAATTTACGCAATACATGATGGGGCAGCTCGGAAACCAACGATAGAGATGAGTCACTATTTCAATTTATTATTAATTCTACCTTTACTATTTACTGCCACCTTCATATTTCCTAGTACCCCTGATTTTTGCGGTTGGGACGAGGTCCTAGACATAACTCTGCAATAAGTGGAGAGTAAACGATGAAGAGACGCTCTCGGACCACCGTCGAATACTCTATGAGTTGAATATTGCGGCGTATACGCCTACTCTCTTTAGAAACCCTCGTAAAACAAATTGGGACTTATTTCAAAAGGTTATTGAAAAAGAACTGCAGAAACCACCAGTTGAAGATATGCCTACAAGGGGTGAGCTGGACGTCAAAGCGGACAGCCTGAATAAAGCCTTCGGAAAGGCCCTTACAGAGGTTTGTCCTCTGAGGTATGGCAAGAAAGCGCGCACACCTTCGTGGAATGAGAACCTTACAGCGCTACGGAAGCAAGTAAGAAAATCCTTTGACGAATGCTATAGGAATAAGGTATGGAACCTATACAGATAGAGCCTAAGGAAATACAAAAAAGCGATACGGGACGCCAAAGAGACTTCCTGGAGGGAATTTTGCGAATCCATCGAGGATACCAAGGAATCCCATAGCCAACATCTATAACAAGGTCAGATGGCTCATGGACCGAGTTGGCTGGGGAATCACTGGATATCCTTCTAAATACACATTTTCCAGGGCCATATATCTTCAGCTTCTATCACCGTTACTATGGATCATGCTCTTAAACAAACTACTGGTAAAGCTGGACTCTCAGAGAATCAAAGCGGTGGCTTACGCCGACGATGTAGCGATACTGGCATCGGGTCAGTTTCCCACCCTGAGAAAATTCCCCTTATGCTCTTCACAAATAAAATGAAATTATGTAATTGAAATAAACCAAGGTTCCGAGGAACGGAACTGGATCTGTCAAACAAGGTGAAATACCTTGGTGTTATTCTGGATTCCAAACTTACCTGGAAATCGAACATTGAGGAGAGTGCTAGGAAGGCGACGGTGGCTCTATGCAGCCAAGAGAATGTTGGGCAATAGATGGGGTTTGAAACCAAGAATTATGCACTGGTGGCCGGCCTTTACTAAGAATTATGTAGTTACAAAGCTAGGCGGAATTCAAAGGTCAGCAGCCGCTAGCGTAACAGGCGCAATGAGATCCTGTCCGAAAGACGTTTTGAACGTCCTTCTTGACTTATCACCTATAGATATCTTCATAGAGAATTCAGCTGCTAACAGCGCCATCAGACTGCGTGCCCTGGGGCTCTGGAAGGAAAGACCGTTCAGGAACGGTTCCATCATAGACGCAATACCGTCTGAAATTAAAGCGCTGCCCGTTGACTATATCCTGTCGAAGACCTGGGTTCACCATAAACCCCGCACGAAACTCCCAAGCCGCAGTGACTGGTACCAGGAAGATTTCGGGTACTTGCAGGCCTTAAAGGATGGTCAATATNAGGAACGGTTCCATCATAGACGCAATACCGTCTGAAATTAAAGCGCTGCCCGTTGACTATATCCTGTCGAAGACCTGGGTTCACCATAAACCCCGCACGAAACTCCCAAGCCGCAGTGACTGGTACCAGGAAGATTTCGGGTACTTGCAGGCCTTAAAGGATGGTCAATATCCTAAATTAACTAATGAATATATTTTATCGAGGGATTTTTTTAAGATGAGAATTTTACAACAAAAGGCGGTTTTGTTGTTAGAAATCATTAAAAATAGGTTTCGAAAGTGTTTTTTTGTTTTTATACTAAGTAAAAGACTATAATTGATGTGAAATGCTGTAAATGAAATACGATATTACTGTTTATCGATTAATACAGCACCCGTCTTCAGGGTACATACATAAAGCAAGAGTAAGTAATTTTTTATTGTTTTTCTAGCGGTTGTTTAAATAAACGTTTTTTCTACAGGCAAGGAAACGCGAACACAACTGGGCTGCAGCCAAGAAAGACTGCTTGCGGGATTTGGTCAACGGGTACATGCATGTAATGGAACAAAATGACCTCCGGATGATTAAACGGAAGAAAGATGCTTGGGAAGCCAACGGAATGGATACGGTAGTGCAGAAATTTCGCATCAGGCTCGAATGCATAAAAGAAATAAGCTGATGGACCTAAAATGCCAACTAATTCGCCTCCAAATAAGAAATAAGTGTAGTGAATTAGTTACGTTATCTGAACCAATTTTTTTGATGCCGTACCTGTAGTTTTAAAAGGCTGTTTTCTACATAGTCGTAGTTTTTATGAAATAAGGAAAGACTGAATTTAATTTTTTATGCGTTCTATAATGTATACATGCATGTTCATTTAAATTTTAAATAAATATCTGCATATGAATGATGTTTGGGTTTCAATTTAAATTAGTAAAATAGTAGTCAGAAATATTTATTAAAATTCAGTTCTCCCTGAATTTAAAGTGGTTTCTAGGGTGTCTCCGCATTCTGCAATTGATACCCGGGGAGTAGTGGTATCCGCATCAAAAACTAAGAAAATATGTTTAGTGTAGTTAATTTTGCAGGTTTTAATTCAAAGTAGAGGACTTATATGAAAAGTTTCGTTCTTTGGCAAGGTTATGAAGCACAGCAACAGCGGTAACTACATTTTTAGCTGTATCTAGGCCAACCCTCAACCTCTCGAAAATTGAACGACACTTAGATTTAATCTGTCCATTCGGGCATTCTATTTTGGAACGTGTAGCAATGTGGCTCCTATTATATCCAAATAAAATTATTAGAAAATTCAATGCTTTTTATAAATTCTACCTTTCTTCTTTTGCTGTGGACGTATTGCACAAATAAGTACTGACTATTTGTTATTATACAAACCTAACCTTGCTTCCATTGAACAGCTAAATTTAATTTCCGATATCAAGAAATTATTCTTAAATAATTCCGTTTAGGAAATCCTGGATGATTATTAAAAATTTTGACATTTCAAAATCTTATTGAATACACCGAATATCATCAATAAATTTTTGGAAATACACATCACCGCTAAAACTCCTCATCCCACAAACATTTTTGAAGAAATGGCAACTCGGAAGATGTCACACAGCCCACTGTCAAATTTGACAAGCCGGCTGACTGAATGTACAACAAAACCAACGCACACAACTTGTCTCACAGAAGGCGTGTTTTATCAAAACAAATAAAGTGGCACAAATAAAGGTATTTGAATGAAAATAAACTGCAATATTTCTCATCTGTCTTTGCACTTTTCAGAGTTCAACCACAAACAAATATGGCCGGCGTTCTATTCGAAGATATCTTCAATGTGAAAGACATGGATCCGGAAGGCA
>NW_016180463.1:0-6752 GCF_001687245.7 Rhagoletis zephyria | reverse complement strand
GCCCCTTTAAGGAGGACTCTATCCCAATTTAATGCTTATTCTTGCTCTTAAGACTTCGATTTTTCTTATTCAAAGTTTACTTTTAAGAATCTACTCATAAGGCACTTGCCATTATTCTTATTCTATGTATTTGTTTGTCATATAGTCTGTAAGCATCTTGTTTGTTGACTAAACAAATAAATAAATAAATTAGTAAATTATAACAGAGAATAATAGTGGTGTTAGAATTGCAATATAGTATTATTTGATTATTTGTAGGGTTGCATTTTATAATTCTTTTATGCCATTACAGAGTCTGAATTTCGTTTTATTTTAATTTTGTCGTAAATTAAACTATGTCCGTGGATCCCGAGGGCTTTATCACGGGATTTCTGGACTCACATAAGGGATCGGCAATCCCGGGATTCGGGATCCCGTATCCCGGTACTAGATGCCTTAATATGTAGGTACGAAGTAAAGGGTTGCAAGAATCAACACAGCACTGAACTAGCAAGCTTCAGTAGCNATCCCGGGATTCGGGATCCCGTATCCCGGTACTAGATGCCTTAATATGTATAGCAGTATAAAAAATCAAACCGTGATCGCGAAAAATACCTAAATTAACAATAAGACGTTGAATATAAAAATAAATAAGTTACGGACAACAACGCAGCTGCCGGTACTAATACTTCGATGGCAACAAAAAAGAATAAGAAAACCAAGCAAAAAGTGCTACTGTTCAGACTGGGTTAGGTCCCTACATATTAATAAAGTGAAAGCGCACACCCAAAAGAAATGGAAAACAAAGCCCAAAAAATAAAATTTTGAAAATAGTCAATTCAGGTACTTCTACATCGGCAGAGAATAATCGTTTTAGTATTCTCGATGATATGAATATTGATTCTAACCAACAGGTAGTTAAAAGATACAAGCCTCCACCTATTTATCTAAGAGAACAAAGTTCTAATGCTCTGGTAGATACTCTCGTAAAATAAGTAGGGAAAAATAATTTTCATGTGGTTCCTATTAAAAAGGTTAATATACATGAAGTGAAAATACAGGCTCAAAACGAAGATATTTTTCGTAAAATTACCAATGAGTTTGATAAGTGTAAGAAATCTTATTACATACACCTATCAACTTAAAAGTAGTCGAGGACTAGAAGTTGTGATATAAGGCATCGAGTCCAGTGTTAACTCACAAGAGATGGAAAATGCTCTTAGGGAAGAAGGTTTTAAGGTGCGCAATGTTTTCAACGTCAAAAATAAAGAAAACATCCCTCAAACTATGTTCAAAATAGAGCTAGAACCAGACTTTCATGATCTGAAGAAAGGGGAAGTGCATCAAATATATCAATTGCGATATCTTCTACACCGTAAAATCTATGTAGAAGAACCCCATAAGCGCAGAGGCTCTGTTCAATGTCATAACCGCCAGGAATGTGGTCACACACGTCGCTACTGCACTTTACCTGGTGTCTGTGTCATCTGTGGGGATCTACACACTTCTAAAGAATGCGTGAAACCAAAAATGGAGCCAAAATCCAAAAAGTGCAGTAACTGCGGTGGAAATCACACTGCTATTTAACTATAGAGGTTATCCAGTTTGTATCTCAATGGAAGAGAAAACAATTCCCAAAAATCTTCCTATTAGGCATAACCCCATATCAGAACCCGCTAAGCCAATGTCTGCGCCAATGGCTGTTAATAACTTTACTCCATATGCACAAATGCTCAAAAATACTCCTCCGACACAACCTCTTTTTGGTCAGAACCTAGAAGCTACTATAAACAACTTTATGAAAGTTATGCAGGAGCAAATGATGGCAATGCAGAGCATGGTACAAGATTTGATTAAAAATCAAAATCTGTTACTTCAAGCCATTTTAGCTAAACCATGAATAATCTCAAAATTTGTTTTTGGAATGCGATCGGGATAACCCAGCATAAACACGAACTAGAGATTTTTCTAGAGCGATATCATATAGACGTTTTACTTGTATCTGAAACCCACCTTACGCAGTTTAATAACTTTCAAATTAATGGGTACAAATTCTATGATACTACTAGCAGACCCGGCGAACTTCGTCCCGCCCAAAATTAATTTTTCGTATTCAAACATTTCGGTCCAACATTTTGACGAACAGTGCACATTCATGATTCTCAGTGACGGATTTATCTTCTAATATAACGGTATGGAGGTTGTCAGAAGGCATATTTCCATGGCCATCTTAAATAACCTAGCAAAAGTGTATATGCATACAAAGATACGTAATAGCTTCAGTGCGTTTGAAAGGCGCCACGCCCCATATAAAATACCCGCAATTTTCTCTAAGAGTATGGGATTGATTTCATATACCTCCATAATATGTTTTTTTCCAATAGCCTACTTTATTGTTCGTAAAGCGTTCGTGATGTTGGCCTTTATTCGTCGCAACCGCTCTTCATTTTCCGATCCTTATAATCTCAAACTGTNGTGTCCCATTCGATATTTACTTTTTTACGTTTCAAGACACTTTCATAGGTTAAAGCATCTGTTTCAACTAGAATGTTGAAGCTTTCTTCTCTTCGCGTTCTATTTTCGTATACTTTCAGTACTTTAAACTCCTTTCCCACGAACTCATCATTTTGCTTAGTTAGACATTCTATTATGCGATCATTATTTATTTTTTTCGGTTAACCCAACTATTTTCAGTATATTTTTTATTTCCTCTTTTCCTTTAACTTTCTGGGCCTGGAACTCCGTTCCAATACTATCTCTTATTTTTTGATGCACTTTTTCGCAAGTATCTTTATTTTTACATTCTAAAACTATTCCCCCTCTATTAATTTCTTTCACAGTCTTAACAAGACCGTCGGTGGGTTCGATTACCTTTTTCAGCGCCTCTTTTGTTTCCTTAACGTTTTTGTTTTTGTTTAAGGGCTTTATAACAATTTTATTTTCATTTGTTTTGACAGCTTGGGCATATGATATTGGGGCATTTTCTTTACTAATTACTGTCTGAATGTTTTTTCACTGTTTTCACTAGAAATTTCCTTAATGATATCATTTTTCATAGCAATAATTCTCACTCCAATGTTATGTTTCAGAAATGTATTAAAGTCTGAAACAATACTCGTTTTTATTTGCGTACATTTGTTGTTAATCAGTTGCTCCAAAACTTGTTTTACATCAGCCGCCTTCAACTTAGATTGCTCACATTTACTTATTAAATGTTTGATTTCGATAAATTTCGTATTCGTATCAGATAAAGTACACTGATTACAAAACCATTTCAAATTAATATTTTCTGTGATTATTTTAATTTCATTCCTTTTAATATTGCTACATTTTAGACAGAAGTTATAGCCACACCCACCAGAGCATGTTATCATTTCATCTAATTGAAACAATTTGGCAGTACATTCTTTACATTCTACTGTTGGCATTTTGCCACTTTTTACTGTGGCAATATACCCTAAGTTAACGTATGGCAATAATATATACTAACCACAATACACAAGTTTATGGCAATTTCAATAATTTTATGATATGAGCAATTGCTACTATAACCTAAGCGTAAAACTAACTTGGCAGCACTCTGTTTCCAGCTGATCAGCTGTTTCGATTCCAAGAAGTAGTTGACGTTTGTTGATATGGAATGATGAGCAAAGGGCATCAATTGCGAATATGATGGCAAAGGACAGAGTAACAAATGAGAGAATCTGAACAGAGGAGCGCCCTCGGGTACGCAAAGCAAAACCAAAAGGGATGGAGATTAATCCGAATTGTCTTGGATTTAGCGGCTCCAATGCTCTTTTGCGGAGGTGTCCAAAGCAGATCTGCTGCAGATTGTTCCCTGTGCCTTCCCAATACCAACAATTGCAGCTTGACTTACTTTTGTTAACTCAGCTATCGCCGCAGCAAAAACAACAACAGAAAAACAAACTATTTTATTTATGCAAATTTTTGTTCGCTTATTTGTTTTGTTTGTATGTTTAATGGTACCATTGGACATAAAATGTATAAAATACAATTCTTTTAACTATTTAAAATGAAAATATCTAGCGCGAGTGCAAAACACACATCTGTTCCGTTTACTATCCGTTCCGCTTTGATTTGTGTCCGATGCAATTTGTAGATTCTGTTCCGTCCTATCGTTCTCGTTGTTTATTGATAAATCTCATGGTCTTAGAGTCCAGGCGTACTCTGTTATCGATGTGTTTTGTCTTTGATTTAATTGCAGGCACTATAGATTGGTCGCACCTCCTTATGAAAATTCGTTTTAATGTTTCCTCACGTATTCTTCGTTATAATGAATTGTTTTTTGTGGGTGTTGTTAAAACTGTTTATGGGATGAATGCCCCTTTAAGGAGGACTCTATCCCAATTTAATGCTTATTCTTGCTCTTTAGACTTCGATTTTTCTTATTCAAAGTTTACTTTTAAGAATCTACTCATAAGGCACTTGCCATTATTCTTATTCTATGTATATGTTTGTCATATAGTCTGTAAGCATCTTGTTTATTGATTAAACAAATAAATAAATAAATTAGTAAATTATAACAGAGAATAATAGTGGTGTTAGAATTTCAATATAGTATTATTTGATTATTTGTAGGGTTGCATTTTATAATTCTTTTATGCCATTACATAGTCGGAATTTCGTTTTTTTTTAAGTTTGTCGTAAATTAAACTATGTCCCGGGATTCCGAGGGCTTTATCACGGGATTACTGGATTACTGAACTCACAAAAGGGATCGGGAATCCCGGGATTCGGGATCCCGTATCCCGGTACTAGATGCCTTAATATGTAGGTACCAAGTAAAGTGTTGCAAGAATCAACTGAGCACTGAACTAGCAAGCTTCAGTAGCGGTTGAGTACGGACGTGTTCTTTATTCGCTTCATAAAAAATCATATTTATCGTGTAACTAATAATACTTAACTATCTAAAGACAAACTAAACTATTATTGGAGTTTTGTGTCGTCGCGAACTGCCCTCAGCAGTATAAAAAATCAAAACGTGATCGCGAAAAATACCTAAATTAACAATAAGACATTGTGTGTACAAAAATAAATAAGTTACGGACAACAACGCAACTGCCGGTACTAATACTTCGACGGCAACAAACAAAGAACAAAAAAAAAACAAAAAAAAAACAAAAAAAAAACAAAAAAAAAACAAAAAAAAAACAAAAAAAAAACAAAAAAAAAACAAAAAAAAAACAAAAAAAAAACAAAAAAAAAACAAAAAAAAAACAAAAAAAAAACAAAAAAAAAACAAAAAAAAAACAAAAAAAAAACAAAAAAAAAACAAAAAAAAAACAAAAAAAAAACAAAAAAAAAACAAAAAAAAAACAAAAAAAAAACAAAAAAAAAACAAAAAAAAAACAAAAAAAAAACAAACAAAAAATGCTACTGTTCAGACTGGGTTAGATCGTTTCATATTAATAAAGCGAAAACGCACACCCAAAAGAAATGGAAAACAAAACCCAAAAAATTAAATTTTGAAAATAGTCACTTCAGGTACTTCTACATCGGCAGAGAATAATCGTTTTAGTATTCTCGATGATATGAATATTGATTCTAACCAACAGGTAGTTAAAAGATTGAAGCCTCCAAAGTTCTAATGCTCTGGTAGATACTCTCATATTGAACTCGTAGAGCTTTTTATTTAATAAATATTGACACAGAATGCGATGGGAGCTTCTANATATGAATATTGATTCTAACCAACAGGTAGTTAAAAGATTGAAGCCTCCACCTATTTATCTATGAGAACAAAGTTCTTATGCTCTGGTAGATACTCTCATATTGAACTCGTAGAGCTTTTTATTTAATAAATATTGACACAGAATGCGATGGGAGCTTCTGCGTGAAAAAATCGTGATAAAATTTCTTTACAAATAATTTATCAAGAAAACACAGAAGTGTGCTGTTAGAGCCATTTCAACAATATTAGAGCGGACTCTGCCCATGTACACATTCGCCTTCGCAAAACATTCGTATAATTTGATACGAATGCGAATGTGTAAAATGAATGCGAATGCAAATATTCGCAACATCCCTGGTATACATATTCCCTTATTTGTTCTCAAAATGCATGGAAACTATAGTACGCTTGCAAACAATTAATAAGATTTTGTCATAAATAGTATTGCAAATGTATTACTGTATGTATTTAAAATTTGTGTTTTAATAAAGTATTAATTAAATAAATTATTGTTGTAAATTATTATTTTAATAAATAGATATAAAAATGTTTATATTTGGCAACTCTTACACTTTTCTTTATTTGTAACAAATGGCAGATGTAAACAAAATAAAAAAATAATTGTAATTTTACAAATTTAAAGAATAAGGGCGTTCTTTACAAAAAAATATAGTTAGGGATCGAATTGCGTATATTTTTTTTTACAATACCAAGTGCCTCCATGAATTCGAAACAAGAGTGAAGTCCAGTGTTCAATTGTGATCGAAATTGCAGGCAAAATTTTTTGCGTGTGTAGTTAATGTTTTATTTGCAAAATGTTGCCCTATGTCATCAAAAATAAGCAAACCAAAGACCCCGCTTCCCACTGGCGGTTACATCCCTGTAGGGAAAACACGAACTAGTGAACCAGATTTCTAGTTCAGTACTAGTTCTTTTTTGCCAAAAACGAACCGATAGTAACTAGTTCCGCACCAGTCCAAAAGCAGTGAAATGTGGTACTTTCACTAAACTATTCTATTTTAAATTTTAAAAGCAGGGAAGGTAATCATTATGAGTAAAATAATTTAAATCAGCATTTAAT
>NW_016180460.1:0-6754 GCF_001687245.7 Rhagoletis zephyria | reverse complement strand
AATTTAAAATAGTGCAGCAACAAGTTGCAACACAACCAAAAGCAACAACAACAATTTTCGCAACTATTACGAAAGCCATAAAGCACACTCCTTCTTCTTGTGCACCACGCCATCACAGCGAACGTGACTTTTACGAAAGTTAGAAATTTGTTGTTGCACACTAAAAAAAAAAAAAAAATAATGTAGAAAAATTGCAATAAAGCAACTGAATGTTTTTGGTTGCAGCCAACACAGCAGCGGCTTTGGTAATTCGCTGCAACCTGCTAGTGCTGTAACTGTTCCTTTTTTGGGCTGCTTGCCATTACAAATGAGAAATTTCCAATTTGGCGCACAATTCGTTTGCTTGTTTACTTTGCTTTCTGGAGTTCTTTTATTTATTTTTGTTGGTACGTAGATACATATGCAAGTTTATGTAATTTAGCAGTTTTTGGCTTTGTTTAGATTGTTTTTTTGTTGTTGTTTTTGTTTTGCCTCTATGGTCAGCGAAAGGTGCCTCTTGCTGAGATAACGATCAAATGGCGTACTGGGGTTCCGTTTGTTGCTTTATCAAGCCAGTTTTGTTGTTGTATAGTATTCTTCTAGCAAATTAACGTTATTTTTCGTTTTTCTTATGGTTTTGTATTTGCTCCTCGATTATTGTTAAGCTATGTTACTGGCATTGTTATCGTTGTTATTAAGTACGTTATGTAGCAGTTATGTTGTAATTTTTTCTGGAAAGTTTTTTTTTTTTGCAAGCTTATTTCCTTGCGGTGACCTGCAAATTGTGGGTGGCTCAATTGCTTTCTTATCGAAAAATTTCAATTAAAATCCATTGGCGTGGGCGCAGGGTGCAACAAAGGGCATGTGGCGTGGCTGTCCGATTAGTCGATTGGCTGGTTGGTTACTGGTTGCTGGTTGACTGGTCGATTGCTGCGGTTGTTGTCGATTGCTAGTTTGCGATTGTTAGATAAGATATTGCAGGCAAATAGTTATTTTGTGGTTTTTATTGGCTCGAAATTAGTTTTGGGCCAATTTTCGTTGTGCTAATAATGGCGTTAACTGTTAGATGCATCAATTGCAGGCGAATTTTTTAAAAACGCAAGAGCGCTTGGTTGGTACTGCAAAATATTTGTGAAAGGGGAAATGAAGTGAATTACTAAACGATACTCATATGCAATGTTTTATTCATGAATAACTGAGAATTCTCAATTGATCTCGGATACCTTTTTTGAAAAAATAAAAGGTAAAGTTAGAAAATGTGGCTTATTTTATGGTCTGTAAGTAAAACTGTAATATAATAAAAAAAAATTAAATTAGGGAAGTTCTAGATTTTTGGGTGTTTCGCGGACTCGTCATATTTTATTTTTAGAAGGCTAAGTATGGATAGAGCTGTCGGACTGTATACCATTGTCAGACAGATTTATAAAACCCAGCTCCCGCTTAAGCCCAGGCCACACAAACGAAGGAAAGAAAACTAACGATGTGTATGTTCATTAATTGAATATCCCCTTATATTTCTTCATAGTTTAAGCTGAAACAAAAAGTTGATTTATTTTGGAACTAATTTCAGTAATCCCTTGTCAAATTTCGTTTGGAGACAACCAGGTCTCGGCGCTGTGCCATTTTCAGTGCCATTTTTCGTTCTACGAAGAAGCTGGCACGACGCCGAAGCCGGTTTGCCTCCAAACTAAACTTTACAAGGGATGACGGAAACTCGTTCCAAAATGAATTATTTTACCACCATATCGGAAAAATCAAACAACCTCAACAAATAAGCATGAAGGAGCTTTTTAAAGTTTATCTGCGCTTCAATAAAATTTTTTCAAAACAACATTTTTGTTTAAAGGGCGGATGAATTGTAAAAGCTGCTTCTTTTTAACCAAAGTGGTTTTCTACACCCTAAGAGTAAATATCATTTTAATAGTAAAAATGTAGATAATCTTATTCCTCCTAATGCGTAGCCAAAAGCCTTAAATTGCCTTTAAACTATACAGATGCGTATCAATATTTTAAGTACACTGTCAGTCCTTTATCGCATTCTTACGACGCGTAAAATCTGCTATGTATTCCTCGCGTGCAAATCGTGCGCTCAACCACGTATCATTTATGCCTTCCATGCCTTACACTAAAGACACTTTGATTATTATAAATATAGCCAATAGCAATCACAACCAGATTTTTGTGTTCTAGCTATGTGATGCATTTAACTTGCGATTCCTTGAAAATAACTGGCGAAAGAACAGTAAGAAAAGCTTCCACGCAGTAAAGCTGCCCAAGCGGGAAGATTGGCAGCGCATGGTAAGAGCCAGTTGAAGGAATGCCCTAATCCGTAACAGCATCTATGCTGGTATTAAATTAATGCCACCTTTCAAACGCTAACTACCTTATAATTTCTCGACAATATTTTTGCATTTATGTCACAATTGCGAACGTCAACACGAAGGGTAAACGGATGGGAGGGCGATTGTGTCGATTACGTACATACATTCCTGCTTATACAGGCGGATGTAGCGAGTTTCAAAAGGGATAAAGATATATGTATGTATGTGCGCATACGGTTGCAAATGGAAGCTGGCGTTGCAAGATATGTTGCTCGACGCGTGATTACAATGTTTCCGAGAAGTGGTTGCCACATATGCATCCAGATGTGTGTATGCGTGTGTGTGTGTGTGAGTGTGTGTGTGTGTGAGGGCATATGAGTGTATAACAAACCACACAGCTGTCATTCCCATCATAAAAACGTCACCTAGCGTTGAAAGTGTTTACTTGGTTGCACACACTCAAAGCGAGCTTGAAGGGAAAGGCGGTTGGATGGGTAGGCTTATCGCGCCAATAAGATTGCTATGTGTGCAATAAAACCTGCAAAAAATTGTTCCACCAATACACCTACATATGTACATACATACAAACAATCATGTGCACATATATATATATATAGATGCCGCAGATGCTGCAGATGATGGCATTTAAGTGATTAACATGCCACGTGAAAACACATATGGTAACACAGACATACATACACATGTGTGCAGAAGGTAAACAGCTTGCTTTCGTATGAGCGTGTCCAAAGCTGAAATGCTAACCTGCCACATAATACAGTTAATTAATTTCTATCCAACAGCCATAGAGCTAGCTGCGCGCTCGGCTGGCAACACCGTCACAGCTGCACAGCCAATGCCACCACCAGCAACTCCATCGTCCAGGGCACAGTGGTGCAAAACGGGGATTTAGTGTTCACAATTCACTGGAGCCTTAATTTTTCACTCAATTTGATTAATTAATTTATTTTTTTTATGAAAGCTAATAAATTTTTCAAGAAACTAGTTGAGCACGCTTTTTGAATTTTTGATTGTTTGTCTTAAATTTTTTAGTGCAAAGTGGGAAAAAAGTAGAAATTTTGAAGAAAATTGTTAAATGTTACATAACAGAAACGAGTAGAAAACCATTGTAGGGTGCCCCGAAAAGTGGGAAAGATTGAAAAAAAATGTGAGATGTTTTATAAAACTTTTCACAAAATTAAAAAAAAAAAAAAAATGTTTCTAGAAATATGCTAAGTATGCAGTTTTATAGATCATTAAATTTTAGTGCGATAAAGTGTAATGTGCATGTAGCTAAAAGGTCGCGTTGATTTTTAATAATTTTTTCGCTAACATTTCGAGCACATCTGCATGCTATATGGGAAATAAAAGCGTTTGTTGTATTACTAAAAATCAACGCGAGCTCTTAGCCAGTTGCATCTTCATTTTATTATACTAAAATTTAATGACCTATAAAACTGCTTACCCAAAATGTTTATAAAAACCACAAACAAAAAAAAAAAAATATTTTGGTGAACATTTTTTATAACATTTAAAATTATTTTAATTTTATTCTATTGTTTTCAACTAGTTTTTATTATGTAACATTTATTAACTGGATATAGAGAATCGAGTTTCCTCAAAATTGCAACTTTTTCTGCACTTTCCACAAAAAAAATTAATAAAATAAACAAAAATTCAAACATCGGGTTCAACTTGTCTCTGGCAAATTTTATTACTTTCATTAAAAAAAAAAATTATCAAATTGTGTGAAAAATGAAGGCTCCAAAATGCCAATTTTAAACCACTGTGCAGCGGCACCTTCTCGTTTGGTTGTCGTGCTGTGTCGACGGCGACGGCTGCGCCATTTCCGACTTTTAGCTGACGTCTAACGTGCGCCAAATCACTATAAACAGCACAACAATAAAAGGAACAAGAAAACCAACTCGTTCAACAGCACAACACTGCCAAAGACAAGTCGAACAGCCGCCACAGACTATTTCGCCAATACAGCGCAAATAAATCAAGGCATAGCAATAATTATTTTTAAATAACGTCATCGGTTGCTCCTCGGTTGGTTCGGTTGTTGTTAACCGATCTGAGTCTAGCCCGGTTAGCTGGCGTTTAAGTCAAGTACGCATGTTCGGTATGTAGTTGTTTCTTTCGAGGTATTTGCAACATTCTGATGCAGCTGCTGTGGTTGTTGCTTCTTTTTTGCTTTTATAGTATAGCGCTTCTTGTAGCTCCTGCTGTACACTTTTCTTTGCATTGCATATTTTAACAAGCGACATTTTCGTCTCGCTAGTGGTTTCGTTGGTACGGACGCTGTTGCATTATAATGCTGATAGATTTAATGCTAATGAAGCTGAAGGGCATGGCTGGTCTAGCAATAAATTTGCTTAGACACATGTGGTGTTTTTGGAGCAACTGTTGAAAGTGGTTTCTGTGTGTACATAAGTAAGTAGCTCTTCAATGCTGTCAGAAATGGTAAGGCTACACCTCAATTGCCTCGACTTCGCTTAACTTAAGTATATATAAATGTTTATTCCTTATGTGCAAAAATCGACATGCATAACTCTCCTTAGATACTATAAATAGTTAGCTCATCTTAGTAAACCGCCTAACGAAATTTGAATTTTGATTTGTTATCAGCGAAGGATTTCTTTTCTGCCGCAGGAGTTACCTATTAGTGCTACACTAACTTGTTTCTATGCAAATGTAAATGTGTTAAGAAAGATTAGTGCCTTTCATACATATCAACTGAAGTAATAGACCATTTTCATGGCTTAAATTTGCATATATATTTATATATGTACGTGTATATATGACAATAAAGCCACGCGGTCGCGCCGATTAGAGGTGCGCTTTCCAGGGTTTTATCCCTGGTGCAAACAACATGAAAAAAATGTTTCTAAAAGCGGTCAGCAGACAATGGCAAACCTCCGAGTATTCTTCTGCCAATATTAAAACGATTTGCCTTACGTATATTTATCTTCCACAAAAAAGTGGAAATTCAATTTTTTGTAATTTGAAAAAAAAAAAAATCCTTCTACTTTCCAAATACCACAGTATTAACTATTTTATTTAGATGTTGTGAGAAGGAGTAGCAATACAAAATCACTTTGAAAGCCCTGCGAAGCACGCGGGGCATTTGCTAGTTGAATATATATATTTCTAAATCAAAAATTTCTCAAATTCTCTCTTATACCCATATTGTGATATTTGAGAGTGGCACCCCGCTTCAAAAATATTTCTACCAGTAAACTTTCTTAAACCCGTTTACTGTGATACCCCTATTGTATTAACTCATTTAAAAATTTAATTGAATAAAAATTTACAAACAAGTGGCAACCCTGCTCAAGAATATTTTCCGCAGTAACTTTTCCTAAACCTCTTTAGTACGATACCCATATTGCAATATTTAATTTATCTTATCAGTTAAATTTAATTATAATTTCTAAACAGCCTGGCAGCCTTTTAAAATAATATTTTCGGCTGTAAGCCTTCTTAAACCTCTTTCTTTTGAAAGCCATATTGCAATATTTACTTTATCTTGTCAATTTACTTAAACTGAAATTTAGAAACAGGTGGCATCTCTAGTTTTATATTTTAGAATAGACCACTAGTAATTCATTTATGAAAACTGCATTCAATTCCATGCATTAGTATTTGAGTGATGAGCGTACAAACATACGGACAAAAATTCTAAGCTTTGTTGATTTGGCTTCTGTTGCTCTATTAAATACCCCCCATATAATTTATTCCTTAATATCTTTAATACACAGACATAGGCCTGTTACAATTTTATTATGGGCCAACTAATGGAAAATTATGAATAGAAAAAATCGGGCTGTTCTGAAATCGACCCGGGATCTACTGAAAGGTAGTTAGTCAGTTAATAATTTGGGTGTAAGTGTGATAACAAAGAACACAGAACAGAACAGAACAGAAGAGCCTTTGTTACCTTATGATAAGTCCTTTATCCCAGCAGCCCAAGATACTATCTGCTTTCCTAATAAATAGTAACAGTAATTTGGTAGACGATTTCCTAGTAATCAGGAGTTCGGCTTAGATAAAGTTTAGTGCTTAAGTTTAAGTGTAGCGAACGCCGGACAATTACACACACTGTGCTTTGTGGTACTTTTCGTTTTCAGGGCAAAGACGACATTCCGTCTGTGTGGTGTTGTGAGACCGCAGGCGGGTTCGACCTATGATACTTCTTTTCAAAAGATTAATATTCTTTCTAGCCAAAAAATACCCAAAGAGTCTGACCTGTCTAAGGCTAGCGAGGACTTTCAGCATACTGAATTTATGCACTAAGTAATTGTAGTTCTAAAATAAGCCTTCGCTCGCCAATTCGTGGGCAACCGCGTTTTATTCGATGTCCACGTAAACTGGGACCCCACACTTCGTTACCGTGTTTCTCCCGGCTAGGAGTGAATTGTGTAAAAATAATCCTTGACGAAATATAACTAAGA
>NW_016180459.1:0-6754 GCF_001687245.7 Rhagoletis zephyria | reverse complement strand
AGCCCTCGCCTAGACTCGCCAGAAGCCTGATGGACGAAGTCCAGAGGTTCATATAATAGCCTCCGGACCCGACAGCATACTTACAGGCCATAAACAGCATTCACATGGAGTCGATTTCAACTTACAGAGACCCCCGATCTGTGACAGGACAGAGCTTTGTCTACCTCGGGAGACTCGCGAGAAGAATAAACGCGGGTGTGCCCAACGAGTGACTGGAATGCGAGCGTATTCTCATTAAACACGAAACCTCTTCGCATGCCCCCAAAACCCCACTTGGCTATCGCCTCGGTCCCCATTGACCAACCCAGTCGGAGTTGCACACTTCCTGGGTCTCCCGTTATCTGAAGTTGAAGACAACGATTGAATAACAAACAGATTTAGGAAGGGAATACAGAATTACGGTTATATGTTGAAAGAATCCAGCGGATGGACGCACTATATTCAATTTTGAAACAATTGAGGAGCATGGGGAGACAGCATCATTTCACGAGTGATTAAGCCAACATCCGAATTGTTTAGCCTCTCTGCGTCGCCGGAGATACTCTCGTGAAGTATGCATTTTCTGACTAATGGACCAAATATTCCTTTCTTCCCCACCTCGAAAAGGGTTTTAATAGCCGCTTAGCTATCCGAAAAGATAACTGGGAAGGCGCTCTTCAATCCCTTTTGAAGCTTTAATTTTGGGGAGATTAAGGTTAGTAATATTTCCGCCTGAAATACCGTGGACCACTTGCCCATAGAAATTGCAAGCTTGATACCAAGTTCAAAAATACCTGCAACTGATCTGTCCTCTATCCTTGAACCATCCGTGTATGTGTCTGGGATATATAGGGCAGGAAGCCCATTTGTCCAATATTCGCGATCGGCGATTTTCACTTGGAACTTTCTGCCGAAGCAGATCTCATTAGTCGTGGAATCAGAAACTTCGTATATTTCCAACGCTGCATGAAGTTTCTTTGCGTAGAAACAGTCGTTAAATAGTCAAAGTTGCGCCTCTCTTGTGGCTGTTGATTCTTGAATAAAAATATGGCGAGCAGTCCATCCCAGAACCGACTCTAGTCAGTGAGGGAGAGATAAGCCACGCTTTACAATTTGTTTAAGCGTAGCATAGTAGTTTTTGCGGTGTCTTCTTCCACCACGCCGCGGAGGCAAGGTAATGAGTTAGTGAATTTCAAGTTGTCACTAAGCCAAGCTACGACAAAAAAAAATTCTCCAAAGCGTTGTAAAATTTTGTACTAAGATTTGACCTTCTATTTTAAGAATGCATTATTTATAAGCCAAAAATAGTTTCAATAAATTTTCATTGAACACATGTTAATGGCGCTATATGTGTACATTACATTAGGGTGGTCCTTAAAAATCAAAAGAAAATTTGTTTTAAGTCTCACCCCCTCAATCGGTAATTCTACGATCACAGATATCACATATAAATTTAGGTTCCGATTGGAGGCGGTTAAGACGTTTTCATAGGGTAATTTGTAGTTTGCCCCTGCGCGTACCGCCTTAACCGTCACCAGTCGGGACCAAAAATTATATGTGATATCTTTGACTAAAGTAGTATCGATTTTGAGTATTAGGTGAAAGAAATTAATTTAAATTTTTTGAGTCGCCATATAGGAATCTGAACTTTGCCCCCTGTGCGACACGTCCTAACCGTCTCCAATCGGGACCAAAATTTACATATATGTGATATCTTCGACTATAGTAGCATCGACGAAGGCGTAGAGGCTTAGGAAATCTGATGTACAAGTTAGCTTACCACATTTAAGGACCACCCTATTGTACATATGTATGTATCGCATTTACATCGTACAAATCACCATTCATTACCAAACCAAGATTGTCACACTGTATATGCACACACGCCCATTAAATGAAGGCTGCACCAGCGAATAGCTTGTGACAGATTTGTGAAAGTTCCTTGGTGAGCGGTGAAACCTTTTTAACAGCTTTTTGAGCAAGCCAAGTGACCTTAATTGTTGGCTTGTTTGTCTTAACTAAAGCAATTTCATGAGCTTTTTGTTACATTGGTGTTTTTTGTGTTTTGTTCTTCGTTTTTGTTTTTTCTTTACCACTTCAGTTTCTTTTCCAATCTTTACCTACCACTCCACCACATCCATTTTTGAACGCGCACACATTTTGTTGCACAGTGTAAATGGGTTAATTATCACACTTGAGTGCAGCTGAATTGTTTGTCGAAATATTTAAACACTCCATTCACTCCACTTGGGGTGTTGAAACGAAATTGGAAAGTTTGCTCTGGTAAAATGTTGGATCTTGGTTGATGCCAGTTGGCAGTTGGCAGTTGGCAGTTGAGAGGGACGTTGCAGGCCAAAGCAATTGAGCAGCTGAGCATCTGAATGGCTGGGTACTTGAGCGCTTGACTGAGCTGAATGTGTGAACCGCTAAAAAAAAAATTTAATTGACGCATGGCTTTGCCAGAGCTAAGTATGAGGTGTATGTAAATGGGGCATGTATGAATACATATTTGTGTAGCGCACGTGCATTCGTTGCAAGTACGAGTAAATAAATCAGTGCGTGAAATGGTTGTGTTTTTTATGGTAATGGTTAAATGCGCCAAGGCATTGGCTTGCAAATTCGCACAATTTCAAGGGCCCAAACACATGCTTACATATTTTAAAGTTTATCTGTTGCATGGAAGTTAATAAAAAGAGATAGCTAGTGTCAATTTCTTAAATTTTTCTTAGTAGTTCGATAGCATGGGATGGACGTTTGGACCTGTGATGCCAAGACCCAGCAACTTTTATGATAATGAAATGGCTAATAAGCTCCCCGGAAACTTGCAACAATGACAACACTGGCTTAACCTCAATAAACGCAGACGAAAGATATAGCGGAGTCTGTAGAAGTGTATGGCCTTTTGACTGCTTAAAACTGGTTTGCCATCAATGAGGACAAAAAGACCTTTTTCATATTCACTACTCTTTTCATAGGACACTAGATCTTCGGCCGCAGCTGCAACTCATCGTATGCCGAAAGAGCTGTGGAGCGTCTCCTCAGCGATTGCGCAGCACTCTGTAGGGAAAGTGCCCTTCTCCGATAGTCTACCAAATCTGAGGGGCATAAAGCTATATTTAGACTTTAAAAATACACTGACTGAATTTTACGAAAAGGGAGGATATTCCACTTTTATTCCTTGTCCGTTTTCCCATTGTCCCTTTCCAAGTGAAACTGCGAGTTCGAGATTTTAAACATCAAATAATTAAACTAGAACCTCATATCAAGAATTCAGCGCTTTTCAGGCATTCAGCTCTCTATTTGGCTATAAGTTTTATTAAGTAGCAACTATGTCGGCGTAAGCTAGGAATTCCAAAGGTATCTATTGAGCTATAGCGTTACTCCCAATTGGGGAGTTAATAACATTCTTCGCTACCTCAATCAGTTAACCAAGGATTTCTATGTTTTTTTGGTGTGGTCAAAACCCCGAACTTGGGACACTCAGGCCCATTCTGATCGGGAGCGGCGATTTCATATGTATTTCCAGAATACGTAGACGATACTCCCATGCATCGCACTCAGACTCGTGGATGTGACTCACTCTAACTCATAAAAAAGAGGATAAAAAGGCGACACAGAAGTGATCTTCGCAGGAGCCATATAAGTTGAAGTGAAAACTCTTTGATGCCGTTCAGGTAACTTCAGAGCCCAGCAAGGGTTCCAAAATGTGTCCGGTACCCCCACCGTGCTTAAAGCTTTAAGCACTCGGATAAATTGTGTTCTAAGCCAAAGCAAATCATGCAAGGCATGTTTACGCCATGAAGCAAGGAAGTCAGAGTAACACCAGACATCATTCGGTAGCAGAGCTCAACAAGATTTCAGACAGGCCAGAAGCCTACGCTACGCACCGCCACGGAGGATCTCTGTACGACGTCGGAGCACCAACGCCACAGCGAGGCGAGACGCGTCCAATCACATAATTTTTATGCAATTTTTGCTGGAATATTAACGAAGGGACCATCCCAGCAGACATTTGTTGAAGCCAGAGCCACCCCATCAGCATGTTACTGGTCATCTCAATGAACTCATCGACGAAATCTAATGCTCATCCATACCACCACTGGTTCGGATCGCCTACTGGCATGTATGCAAATCTATCAGCACTGTCGCTCTAGATTTCACTGAGTTAACTTCATTCTCTTTAGTGAACTCCTGCTTATCCAGAATCAATGCCGGCATACCAAGTGTGTAGTTAGCATTTGGGGAGCCCCATACGGGGGCACACTTAGACCGAAGTGAGTCTTTGTGATACCATTCAGTTGGCCCAATAGTGCTTTCTAATTGTGCTAAGCACAATTATATTGTTTGAAAAAGTACTGTTCGAGAAACCGCCGCCTAAATCTACTCAGACTCGAGGAGTGCCACACAAAATGTTTGATGTTCTCCATTTCTTCATCTCGACGACAGCTGCTAGATTAGTTATTCGCCGGAAAGCCCTACTAGCGTGCGCTCAGATAAGGCAAGGGGCTGTAACTATCTCGATTACCAGTCGGGGTTTGGGACGTTCATATTTTATAAAAGCTTGGGTTCTGTTGGTATCATTTCTCGATGCGATTTTCTCTGCTAAATTTCAGTCCATCTTTTGTTTGCTAGCTCAAATAAACGTGTCTTATACCAGAGTTGGGATTATGCAATTTGTTAAATTTTAAAAAATATATTGATATATTGATTAAATGTTTTTTTCAGGGATGTCCACCAAACAGTACCGTCACGGGACATAATAATACCAAACTGTGTTTTTTTTTTTTTTAGTTTTTAAAGTATCCTTGTAGAAGTGCCTTAAGTCGGTTCATTTAGTCTTATTAAAGAGCCGTCTGCTATTTTTCTGGCCCATCAATGTGGCGAAAGAGACCATATAAATTTTCAGGTCAGAGATTTGTGTGAAACTCATTCAAATATAAAAAGGAAGTGACAATTTACAGCATTTAAATTTTTTTATCGGTCAACCCTTCATTTTGTTCTGCGTACAAAATAAAGGCAGCGACGGAAATTTTTAAATTTTTAACAAATTTTTAGAGTTCGCTACCAGGGTTAGAAAAAATTTAAATTTTGATTGAATTAAATTTTCATTTTCATTTTTTCTAAATAGCTAAACTTCTAGGTACAAAATAAAAGCATCAACGGAAATTTCGAAATTGTAAACAAATTTTTAGGTGAAAAAAACTTAATTTTATTTGTTTTCTAAATAACTAAACTTCTACGTAAAAACCAATGGCATCAACGGAAATTACGAAACTGAAAAAAACAATTTAGAGGTCGCTACCAGGCTTAGAAAATATTTTAATTTTAATTTTAATTTAGAAAAAAATTTATTTTAACTTTTTCTAAATGGCTAAACGTCTACAAAACTACAAAATAAAGGCATCAATGGAAATTTCGAAATTGTAAACTAATTTTAGGGGTCGCTAGCAGATTTAGAAAAAAATTTAATTTTCTTTTAAATACCTAAAATTAAACGAACAAAGAAAATTTTAAAATTAAATAGCAAATTAAATAGCAAAAAGTCTACGCACCAAGTAAAGGCATCAACGAAAATTTCAAAATTTCAAATAAATTTACTCGAGATAAAAAAATTAGAATGTGTAAATATCTAAAATTACAAAAAACATTTACTTAAAAACTGACAAATTATTGAAACTTATTCATATAAATTCATAAACCCGCTGCGTTATTGCTGGTCAAAGTCAAAATTTTGTCGAATTTTTGAGATTTAAAAAGAAATAATCAAAACACCTAAAATTCTGGTTTATATTTTGAATTTTTCGGGGATGTCTTTATTTCGTACGCAGAACCAAATATGTATTTAAAGGGGTGCCACATGATATTGATATTTTGAAGGACCACCCTCACACATAAGCACAATGTTTATATGCCTGGTTGTAAATAAATATACCCACANGCTTACAATGTAACATTACCATAAGTTGTTGATACGAAAATTTAAATGATTGAGCATAACAGAAGAATAATATGTACATATCTACATAAAAACATATACATATAACTATAAGCAAATATGTATGTAGTAAGCAGAAATCACGCACCAGATGTTCAATTGATCTGTGATCGGCAATCACCATCGGACCGCATACCAAAGCAGCTTAAAAGCAAATTCCAGTTCAGTACCATTTTTGGTACAACCACAGCTAAGTGGCGGCAACTGGCGATGCCAACTACAACTGCAACCATTTAAGGAAGAAGAAGCGCAGCAATCACGGCAGCAGCAGCAGCAGCAGCAACAGCAACAGCAACAGCACTAACAATCACATTGGCAACACTTGGCAACACATGGCCGCAGCAATAAAGCGCCGCAAAATCAATAGCAGCAACAACAATCACAACAACAGTAAGAGCCTAAGTGCACGATTGAAGAGTGCAGCTGTGAAGTTTAGTGCAGGTATGCATACATATAAGCAAACATACATATGTTTGTATGTTGGCTCGCTCATTTGACTTCAATTACATGCAAGCAACAACAGACCACAACACCAGCGGCAGCAACAACAACAATCGCTACTTTCATAGTACACGCGTGAACGACTTGCGAGTTGCAAGTTGGCAAATAAAAGCAATAATAGCAACAATAACAATTACAGCAACAAAAGTTGCAATGCCAACCATGCAGTGAGCGGCTGATGGCCGGTTTTGGTGCGGTTGCTGCCGCTGCCGCCGCCGCTGCCACTACGTCTCCGGCTGGCTCTGCATTATTGCGTGTTGCAGGTGTGCTAAAGTCGTA
>NW_016180458.1:0-6755 GCF_001687245.7 Rhagoletis zephyria | reverse complement strand
GCTTATCGAATTTTATCGTGCTAACAAAGTATAATGAGTTATCAAAATTTTTCGATAGCTTTCGAAAAATGTGGAGCTGTCAAAAGTAAAATTTTTTAAAGGTATCCAAAGAATTTACATTTTTGATTTATCGAAATTTATCGAGGCCTCGAATTTCACAGTTATTGAAATTGGTCGAGTTAACGAATTTTGTTGAGTTATATGATTTTAGTGTTTTTGAAATTCATCGAACTATCGATATGTATCAAATCATTAATATTTATCGATAAAGGGGAATGTATCGGGTCAATTCTAAGTCCTGCTGAAGTCCAAAGACCTTCTAAGATAAAAAAAAATTAGTTTCGTTTTAGTTCCAAAGCAGAAGATGTTCCGGTAAGTTAATTTGTATCGTATAAGTTTTGCTACGTGTTAAGTTAGAAACCCTCTCCAAGGCTCCTAAAAACTAGAAAAACTGTCGAATTTCGACAGTAACTGGCACTCTAGTACAGATTAAAGTTTTATAAGTTAGAAACTCGAAAGGATAAATTAGTCAAAGATTTAAAGTACAAATTTTTCATATAATGAAACTAGTTCATAGTTTTTCTCTTTTTACTTGTAATATAAAAATACATAACTAAAATAAATGTATTATTTAATTATTTTTCGTATTTTATGTCTTTTTTTAGTGCCTGATTTTGCTTTTTTGGCAATACCTAATGCCTTTTCCTGCCTTTTTCGCTATTTTGTTTTGCCTTGTTTGCAATACCTAGTGCCTTTTCCAGCCTTTTTCGCTATTTTATTTTGCCTTTTCCAGCCTATTTCGTTTTTTTATTTTGCCTTTTTTATAGGTTTTTAGGTCCTAAAAATCCGTTCCCTGTTTATAAGTAAAATATTAAATGGGGTACGATACCAATAGTTTCGCAGTAAACAGCCTCTATGTTGCCGAAATAATCTCCACTTATGACACGTGCTAGCTGCGCCTCATTTTCTTGGGTGGACCACATGGTCAAGATTTCGTCATACGTAGTACAGTAAAACCCGCTTAAGTACCCCACGAAAAATTTCAGCTTTTTGAGGTACTTAGACGGGTTGGGTACTTAAAAGAACCCGATTAAGTACATAAATAAAAACTTTAAAAACAAAGTGATTTTTACAAGAATTCAATTCTTTAAAGTCATTGATTATACATATTTATACATACATACAGTGTTGGACATATCTATCATTTCGGACCAAATTCAAAATGATGTTGTTGCCACTTATGCTTATTTATTAATTTTTAAGATTTTTCAATTAAAACTCAGTTCATTCCTTAACAAAAACCATATAAACCTAAGCTTAAAATTTTTTAGAACACTGAAAAGAAAATTCATGAAATTTTCATTGATATTTCAAACTTTTTTCTCAGAAGTGTTTATAGCCCATTCAATTTTAGTGTAATAATGTGCAAGTTTCAAGTGGCTAAAAATTACCCTTGCTTTTTTAGAATTTTTTGCCGAACATGTTGCGGGAGCACTTAAAACGAGAAATATATAAGCAGGGAACGGATTTCATGGAAATTGCCTTATATACACATTTGATGTTGCCTTTTTTTGCCTTTTTTGCCTTTTCTACCTTTGAAAAAGTGATTATAGCATTTACAATTTTTTTTTAAAGATTAAGAAATATTCACATGCCCATGCGGCTTGTAGAAGCGCAGGCACCTCTTGGCAAATTGGTGTTGGAAAAATTCAAAGCCGTTTTCTCAGGTAACGTAGGCTTGGAGACAATAAGGGGTGTGGATATAATTGTAAAGGGCGAGGAAAACGCCCTTATTCCTGATAATATGAACGTTTCAAACCTTCCATATTTAAATTGGGCTCCACTTTTATCAACTTACGTCGAGCGCACATTTAGTACATTCAAGGCTTTTCTTCGCGAAAATCAAATGAAAATGCTGCCAGAAAACTTCAAAATGTATCTTGTAGTTCAATGTTACTACAACTATACAGATTAAAGTTTTATAAGTTAGAAACTGGAAAGGATAAAATAGTCAAAGATTCAAAGTACAAATTTTTCATATGGCCCAAATCGCCGAAAACGAAACCAAGGGGGAAATTTTTTTTCTCAGGTTTCGCAGATTTTGGATTATATCTGAGTCATACATATTCTAAGGTATCGGACAACATCAATATTAACGCGAATCTCCTTCTCTAAGACATGAAAATTCACTTATTCTTGAGACACCTTTAAATAAACGAAAATAAAAAAGCACAGCATGAAACTAAAGGGTAGTTTATATTTAAGGTCCACCACTTTTTTGCATTATACTTGCCTCTCTATGCTTGCCTTGTATTATTTTGAAGTTAATAAAAAAAAGTATTCGACAAAAAAATCAGCGATTAGTTTTCTATATGAAAATCAAGTGGGCAGTATTTTTTTAATGTAATGTAACAGTCCAAAATATTAAAAAGTTTTTTGGCGCGGAATCCACCAAACTAAAAAAAGGAAAAATATAGTTTACCTTCGAGCATTTTCGGCCTTATTTCACAGTAAAATAAAATAGTTCCACATACTCTTCATTACCAATATGTTTTCGGTGGAAAGCTATTTGTAACGTAACAGTCTTTTGAACTAATTTAATTTTTAGGTAACCTTTTTTCCTATTTAGTTAAAGATATTGCTANTACACATTTGATGTTGCCTTTTTTTGCCTTTTTTGCCTTTTCTACCTTTGAAAAAGTGATTATAGCATTTACAATTTTTTTTTAAAGATTAAGAAATATTCACATGCCCATGCGGCTTGTAGAAGCGCAGGCACCTCTTGGCAAATTGGTGTTGGAAAAATTCAAAGCCGTTTTCTCAGGTAACGTAGGCTTGGAGACAATAAGGGGTGTGGATATAATTGTAAAGGGCGAGGAAAACGCCCTTATTCCTGATAATATGAACGTTTCAAACCTTCCATATTTAAATTGGGCTCCACTTTTATCAACTTACGTCGAGCGCACATTTAGTACATTCAAGGCTTTTCTTCGCGAAAATCAAATGAAAATGCTGCCAGAAAACTTCAAAATGTATCTTGTAGTTCAATGTTACTACAACTATACAGATTAAAGTTTTATAAGTTAGAAACTGGAAAGGATAAAATAGTCAAAGATTCAAAGTACAAATTTTTCATATGGCCCAAATCGCCGAAAACGAAACCAAGGGGGAAATTTTTTTTCTCAGGTTTCGCAGATTTTGGATTATATCTGGGTCATACATATTCTAAGGTATCGGACAACATCAATATTAACGCGAATCTCCTTCTCTAAGACATGAAAATTCACTTATTCTTGAGACACCTTTAAATAAACGAAAATAAAAAAGCACAGCATGAAACTAAAGGGTAGTTTATATTTAAGGTCCACCACTTTTTTGCATTATACTTGCCTCTCTATGCTTGCCTTGTATTATTTTGAAGTTAATAAAAAAAAGTATTCGACAAAAAAATCAGCGATTAGTTTTCTATATGAAAATCAAGTGGGCAGTATTTTTTTAATGTAATGTAACAGTCCAAAATATTAAAAAGTTTTTTGGCGCGGAATCCACCAAACTAAAAAAAGGAAAAATATAGTTTACCTTCGAGCATTTTCGGCCTTATTTCACAGTAAAATAAAATAGTTCCACATACTCTTCATTACCAATATGTTTTCGGTGGAAAGCTATTTGTAACGTAACAGTCTTTTGAACTAATTTAATTTTTAGGTAACCTTTTTTCCTATTTAGTTAAAGATAGTGCTAATTTTACAAGCAACATTGGAAGCTATTCAACGTGTTATTGTCCCATAGTTAAAACTGTTATTTTTTCTAACTTATATAGACTGAGAAGATAAGAATTACGTAGAAAAATAAAAAACGCGAGAATTATATTATTTCAAAAAGGAACGAAGTCAAGAGAAGCGAAATAAGAAGCGGAAAGAAGAAGATTTTCCGATTAAATAATAAAAAATCTATTGGAATTATTTCGGCTGTTTTTCTAGTGNGTAGTTTATATTTAAGGTCCACCACTTTTTTGCATTATACTTGCCTCTCTATGCTTGCCTTGTATTATTTTGAAGTTAATAAAAAAAAGTATTCGACAAAAAAATCAGCGATTAGTTTTCTATATGAAAATCAAGTGGGCAGTATTTTTTTAATGTAATGTAACAGTCCAAAATATTAAAAAGTTTTTTGGCGCGGAATCCACCAAACTAAAAAAAGGAAAAATATAGTTTACCTTCGAGCATTTTCGGCCTTATTTCACAGTAAAATAAAATAGTTCCACATACTCTTCATTACCAATATGTTTTCGGTGGAAAGCTATTTGTAACGTAACAGTCTTTTGAACTAATTTAATTTTTAGGTAACCTTTTTTCCTATTTAGTTAAAGATATTGCTAATTTTACAAGCAACATTGGAAGCTATTCAACGTGTTATTGTCCCATAGTTAAAACTGTTATTTTTTCTAACTTATATAGACTGAGAAGATAAGAATTACGTAGAAAAATAAAAAACCCGAGAATTATATTATNAAAAAAATCAGCGATTAGTTTTCTATATGAAAATCAAGTCGGCAGTATTTTTTAATGTAATGTAACAGTCCAAAATATTAAAAAGTTTTTTGGCGCGGAATCCACCAAACTAAAAAAAGGAAAAATATAGTTTACCTTCGAGCATTTTCGGCCTTATTTCACAGTAAAATAAAATAGTTCCACATACTCTTCATTACCAATATGTTTTCGGTGGAAAGCTATTTGTAACGTAACAGTCTTTTGAACTAATTTAATTTTTAGGTAACCTTTTTTCCTATTTAGTTAAAGATATTGCTAATTTTACAAGCAACATTGGAAGCTATTCAACGTGTTATTGTCCCATAGTTAAAACTGTTATTTTTTCTAACTTATATAGACTGAGAAGATAAGAATTACGTAGAAAAATAAAAAACCCGAGAATTATATTATTTCAAAAAGGAACGAAGTCAAGAGAAGCGAAATAAGAAGCGGAAAGAAGAAGATTTTCCGATTAAATAATAAAAAATCTATTGGAATTATTTCGGCTGTTTTTCTAGTGCTACTATTATTCTACAAAATGCCGAGTCCTCGAATCTAACATTTGAAGGGTAAGAATAGTACTAAATAGCATAGCGCAAACAATATAAGCCATTAAAGCCGTTTTTCGTGAAATTAAACGCGAAAAACTCAAAAACTTGGCGCAATTCTAAGATCGAGTTCGAGTTCTACGCATCTACGCGTATTCATAATTATCATGTTCTTAATTTCTTTGAATTACTTGTCACATCGCAAGGCTACTGAATTCATGCTACTTATTGCATAAAACACACTAAAAGCGATTTAAATACCTAATTATAATCCTATCGCTACACGTATATCGCACAGGTAACGTAACAGTCTTTTTCTGTAACGTACCAGTACGACTATTTTTACAAATATTGACCTCAAAATTAATTTTATCAGTTCAATTAATACGTAGTTCTTGAATTCCATCCTGAAGCTAGGAAACTGTGTACCAACTTTTGAAAACATTATATTAGGAGAGCAGACTTTTTCAATAATATAAAGCAACTTTAAAAAATACTTCCAAAAATTGTAATGCAACAGTCCACTGTTGAAACATTCATAACTCCTAAACCACAGGAGTTACAATATATGTTTGTATGTATTAAATAATGCCACATACTTATGCTTTCAGATGCAAAAAGAAAAATTATCCGAAAATTGTATTCTCGCGAGTTTCAGCGGTATTTAAAAATCAGTGTGAGCCAAAATGTAATGTAACAGTCCGCGTTTTGGGCCATATAATGAAACTAGTTCATAGTTTTTCTCTTTTTACTTGTAATATAAACATTTCTAAAATAAATGTATTATTTGATTATTTTTCATATTTTATGTCTTTTTTTAGTGCCTGATTTTGCCTTTTTTGCAATACCTAGTGCCTTTTCCAGCCTTTTTCGCTATTTTATTTTGCCTTTTCCAGCCTATTTCGTTATTTTATTTTGCCTTTTTTATAGGTTTTTAGGTCCTAAAAATCCGTTCCCTGTTAATAAGTAAAATATTAAATGGGGTACGATACCAATAGTTTCGCAGTAAACAGCCTCTATGTTGCCGAATTAATCTCCACTTATGACACGTGCCAGCTGCGCCTCATTTTCTTGGGTGGACCCCATGGTCAAGATTTCGTCATACGTAGTACAGTAAAACCCGCTTAAGTACCCCACGAAAAATTTCAGCTTTTTGCGGTACTTAGACGGGTTGGGTACTTAAAATAACCCGCTTAAGTACATAAATACAAACTTTAAAAACAAAGTGATTTTTACAAGAATTAAATTCTTTAAAGTCATTGATTATACATATTTATACATACATACAGTGTTGGACATATCTATCATTTCAGACCAAATTTAAAATGATGTTGTTTGCCACTTATGCTTATTTATTAATTTTTAAAATTTTTCAATGATAGCACAGTTCATTCCCTAACAAATACGATATAAACTTAAGCTTAAATTTTTTTAGTACACTGAAAAGTAAATTCATCAAAATTTCAAAGTTTTTTTCTCATTAAATTTTCGTGTAATAATGAGCGAGTTTCAAGTGGCTAAAAATTACAGTTAATTTAATTTATTTTTTTTGCCGAACGTGTTGCGGGAGCACTTAAAAGTGGAAAATTATAAGTAAAATGTTAAATGTGCTTCGCACTGACATACAAAAAAAGTGAAAATCGCAGTGGTTCCAAAGACAATACGTTTAATATGATAC
>NW_016180457.1:0-6756 GCF_001687245.7 Rhagoletis zephyria | reverse complement strand
GAGTGGAAGCGCGCACTGCTTACCACTACACCACAGCGGCTTTCCATTAGAATTTAAAAAAATTAAAATTTTTTGGATTCACAGGGACGAATAGGTAATTTTTTTAGCTGATAAAGTTAGAAGGCCGAAATTCGAGGATGTTATCGAGTTTATATCAGTGCTTAACACATAATTTTTTCAAAAACAAATATTGCGAAATTACAAGGATAAAATCTTAAAAGAACATTTTCAATACTTACCAGTACTTATGCACCAAAAAAATTTAATCTGTTTGATTATGTGTACAGAATTTATTTTTTAATTTTATACCCAGTTTGATATCCGTACTGTAATATATCATTTATTTAATAAATTTAATTTAATAAAATTGTTCAAACAAGTGGCAACCCTCTTCAAAATTTGTTTCGTAGTAAACTTTCCTAAACCTCTTAAGTTTGGTAACCGTATTGCAATATTCAATTTATCTTATCAATTAAATTAAACTCAAATTTTCAAACAGGTGTGAACACTCCTAAAAAATATTTTCGGCAGTAAACTTTCCTAAACCTCTTCAGTTTGATACCCACAATGCAATATTGAATTTATCATGTCAATTAAATTAAAATAGAATTTTTAAATAGGTGGCAACCCTCAACAAAAATTTTTCGGCTGTAAGCCATCTTCAACCTCTTCAGTTTGATACCCATATTGCAATATTTACTTTATTTTATCAATTTATTTAAACCGCAATTTTCAAAGAGGTGGCAACTCTCTAATTTTTTTCTTTCTATATTTTAAGTTAAACCTCTATCTAGCAATATATCGGTGAAAACTGCATTCAATTCCATTTATTAGTTTTCTAGTGATGCGTACAACCATACAGGCAGACAAAAATTCTAAAAATTGTTGATTTGGCTTCTGTTGCTCTAATAATAATGTAAAGACATCGGCCGGTTAAAATTTTATTATACATACATAGATATATATGGTAGTGGAGCTAATCAAACAAAATGTATGCAAATTTTTCGAGTTATGTAAGTTGTTCAAAAATATGTAATGAATATCTAAATTCCGATGCTAATTCGAAAATCAACGAGATCCGGTAAATCCCGTGATCGCAAAAATCAAAAAAAATTACATCCCTAGTATGAATGTATCTACTAGATACATATGTATGTATTTACATACGTACGTACGAAAATTATGGGAAGAAAACCTCAGTATTGCATTTCTACAGTGTGAGCTTGAAACAATTACAGTGGCGCCTTGGCAGTTGTGATGTTGCACCACAACAATACCCAGCATATGCATGTGCTCCTTTGCAGTGAAGGTCGAGCGCATTAGCGACTGTTAAATGCCCCTCAAAAAATGCGCAGCAGAAATGGGGAATAACAATGAACTGTAGCAAAATAACATCCGCACATACATGCATATATACACAGGCTTAGACATACACTTATTAATATGTACATACCTGAATGCATGTGAGTTTCTGTGCAACAAACACACTTAGCTACAAATTTCTGTGAGAATTGCAAACTCATTGTTGCTCTTGCAGGCGAATAGTACCTATGTTTATAAAAGCAAACATACAAACATGCCTTGTGTGGGCACACAACATGTGTTTATCGCTGCTCGTTCGCTTCACGCTGAAGGCTACATGCGTGCAAAACAACAACAATAGCAAAACCAAAACAATAAATCAAATCAAAACAAAGCAGCTTTTGTAAAGGGAAAACGAGTAAGAGATATTGAGAGCAAGAACGAGAGTGAGCAACGTTGCGCATGTGACAAAACTGGTAATGCTCCCATTGCTTTCCATTAAATTCTGCTCCCATTTATTCGCACAAACATGAGTAATTACTGTTTGCATTAGCAATGCATATTCTAGCAGCCATTGCAGACTGCAGATGGAAATAAGCGGCTGCAACGCCTTGAAGTATGCTTGCATGCGCTCAACAAATACGCGAGAGCAGCATTTCAGCACTTCAGCAGACTGCTGTTGGGGGCAGCAGGCAGCACTCGCCACTTGGTTGCTACCTACAAAGGCACTCTTTTCTTATTAGGCCGGTCGTTCGGTAGCTGGGGGATTTTGTTGATTGTTGATTCAACTCTCTGCTTGAATTAATATTTGCATGTAGTGGTGTTGGTTTGCAATTGCATGCGTATGGGTAATGAGTGTGCTCTGAGAGTCCAAAATGGCATGCTGTGCGCACACTTTTTGCTGCTGACTCAGGCTGCGCGTACTCCCTTAATATATCATTTTTACGACCATCGTTCTTCGGAGCGTCTCAGTGGCATGACGACGACGGCGACGGCTTCAGCTACATAGCTCACTGCTATACTGGCCGCAGTTAGTCAGCAGCATTTCATTTTGATTGTCTTGCACATCGTTCAAATCGTCGACGCTGGTGCCGTCTCTGGTCCCTGACGTCGTCGTGGTCGTCGTGGTTCATCATTGTCGTTGTACACGAGTCAATATCACACTACTCGCCACTACTCCCGCTGCTGCTGCTGGTGCTACTCTTGCCGCTGCCGCTGCCACTGCTTTTGCTTCAGCTGCTTTTCATTGTATATTGGGCTGTCAGCTCTCAACGTTGTCAGTGTCAAAAAGATGTTTTAGTCGACAACTGAACGCTTCAACGGAATCATGTCGAATAATTTCAATGCTGGTGTTGCATTCACGGTTACTACTACAACAACTAATACTGCTACTACTACTACTCCTCTATTCGCAACGTATACAATTACTTCTAGAAAAGCAGCAGCAATAACGCCAACAACAAGAGCAGCTCCAGCTAAAACAACGTCACTGACAACAGACAGTAAATATTTGACAGCAAAAAAAGCACAGCAAACATTTGCAGCAGCAACTAGAAGAATAGCAACAACAACAACAACAACAACTACAACAGTGGGAGTACCAGCAGCAGCAGCAGCAGCAGCAGCAGCAGCATGAGCATACAAAGTTGTAGCATTGCAGTAACGTTAACAACAGCAACAATATGGCCAACTGCAGCAATTGCAAAAACATAAGCAATAATAACAACAACAGCAAATTGAAAACGTGTTAGCTGCCTGCCGACAAACTTATCAGTGCGTGTGTGTGTGTAAGTTGTTTTTTCTTTGTTGTTTTTTTTTTTGTATTGGCGCTGTTTGGTGCTGTATGCGCCTGACTTGGTGGTGTGCTGGCTGGCTTTGGTGTTGGCGGGAGTGTCGTCGTCGTTGTCGCCGTCGCTGTCGTTGGCAGTGTATTATCATTAGTGGGGCGACAAGGACATTTGCAATACGCTGTAGCGTCAATGCTTAAGACATTGTCAACGCTGACGTCGTCGAATTGTTATACATCTGCATGGTGTGGTGCCAATCAAGTGCAGCTCAATGAAAAACTGGAAAATGTTTGAATTTCGTTAAAATTGTTTGGTATTGTAATAAGAAGAAAATGTGCAGTGATAAGGTGGGTGAAGTGCAAAAAGGTTTAATGAAGCTAAAGAGAACTTACAAATGCATTTATATTAGTTTAAGCATTTTTAAGCCAAGTACAAGGACTCGTAAACCAAAAAAAAAAACTGTTGGACAAAAACAATGTAAAAAATTTTAATAAAAAAAAATTTTTTTTTAGCAAATGTTCGATTAAATAAATACAGTGAAGACATTATTGAAGCGCAAAAACCACGTGTGTGAGTCAACAAACACAGCAAACCAANTGTGGGTTGAGCTGCAGCGGTAAATTTGTGCTTAGGCGCAGGAAAAGTGCGTGCAGGCAACGTAAAATAAAAGTCAAAACAATTAAATTTAAATTAATAATACAAATATGAATTCTAAATTATGTAGAAAAAAAATACTTTGAGCACAGAAATTTTACACGATTTTTGTACAAAAAAAAACCGACAACGACAACAAGAAAAACCAAGAAAAAACACACTTACAGCGCAACAATTGCTAAGTACCAATGAAAATAAAAGAAAATAATACCTGACTAAAGAAAAGTAAGCAAAAATCAGATAAAAAATGGCTTTAACTCGAAAAAATTGCAAAATTTTTCACAAATTAAAAAAAAAATGCAAAATCCAAACACAACTCTTAGAGCAGAAATACGCATGTATGAAATAAAAGCAAAAGAAAATAACAAAATATGAAAAAATTTAAAACAGCTTTTTTTTTGAAATTGCTTATGGGAGACGAAAAATCGATTTAGTTTTGCATTCTCTGCCACACATCAAAAACTAAATTTTGAAAAAAGTCCAGTTAGCACCTTTACACCTTTCGGTAGCGATAATTTTTAAAAATAACCCAAACAAATTAAAAATAAAACTCAACTGAGTTAAAATCACGTTTAAACCTTTAAAATCATTAAAAAAAAAACATTATAAGGCAAAACCAAGGCATAAAAAACAGTTAGCAGCATTAGCGCAAGAAAAGGTGTATTTTGTTTGTGCGTCTGGTCGCTAAAGTGTCAAAAGAAAATACTCCGCTTCTATTAAATACCGTAGCAGGCCATTGTGAAATATATGAAAAGTATTAAAAATTTTAAATGAAAAAAAATTGGTTCAACTTTCTTTCATGGCAAATTTGTTTGCAAGATCCCATAAACCAGGTTTTGGGCTGCTGAGTTAAGTGAACGTTCCAAGAGCTGGTTTTATATCGCTTATTTTTAATGAATTTTTGTGAAAAAACTTAACAGCTGATATTCGACATTTTTTTGATAAAAGAACAATCAAATAAGCTGTTCTACTGCTACCACCTGTTCAATATGCCTTGGGCAACACCATTCGCTCACTTCGTCGGCTATGTCTTTTTCTGGCGTTTGCAAGCATTTAAAAATCATATCTACTAAATTTAAAATAAAAAATTAAATAGTAGAAAATCGTTGATTGAAATTGAAAATGGGACTGAGAATGTGTGTGTTTGCAAACGTCCAGTCTGCAATGGTTTTACCTTACAGTGTTTTCATAATTTTTAAAGTTATGAAAACATTCAAATAAATAAAAAAAGTTGAAGCTAATAAAGGAGCAAAATTACAAAAAAAAAGATAATAACAATTTCTCTCGTTAAGCGTCTGTTTTTTTTTTTTTGCTACCAGTAACTTGTAGTGGACCACAAAATAAATTAAAAATTTTCTGAAAAATTTTAGTGAAAAATTTTCTCATAAAAAATTTACATGACGTAGTTTGAAGTTGTAATAGGGTCTTTGTCATGCCTTTAAACTCAAAAAATGAAAGTTTTGAACACAAAGGATATTTCACATTAATTTTGAGAATTTTGGTTAATAAATTAAATATTGCGCAAAGGAGATAGGCAATTGGTTAATTGTCCAAATAGGAAGAGGAAACAGAAATTTAAAAAAGCAATACCTCCAATACCTTCGAAATAAAATTAGGAAGTGCCTAAATAATTTTTTTCACTTTCACATTGATAGAAAAGGAATTTGTCTGAACCGTACAAAGTTCAGGAGTTGTAATCAGGGTGGCGTGTGTTCTCCCTGACTTTTGTGCTTAAATAGTAATTGCTTACCTGATTGTAAACTTCATCAATAACGACGCCCAAGCTCAGTGGATTTGCTCTGCTACGCANTCAGCTGGAATTGCCCTAGATGCACAGCCAAACCTATGGTCACTTAATGCTTTTAACCCCTGAAGGCACTTAAAAGAAATAGCTACCGGTATGATACAGTGCGAAGTAAAGCGGAAATTTCTGAAGCCAGAGATCTTTTCAATGCCACAAGATAGTACGCCACCATTGCTTATACCGAAGAAATACCATAATGTTGAAATTCCCGAGGCTACATGCTGGCTTAACCCCGCGGTCTTTACTGATGGCTCCCGAACTGAAACCGGATCAATATTAAGAAACTAATCGAAAGTAGTCACTTTAACTTCTCTTTTGGTGAATACGCAACGCTATGCCAAGCTAAAGTATTTGCCATCATAAAGCTCATGGACTCTGTGTTGGAAAATTGATGGAGAGGTAAATATAAGTCAACATGTCTGCAGTGATAGCCAAGTTGCACTTGAGGCCTTCTAAATACCTCTGAACTAGTTCGGGAATGCAAGTCTCGATTAAATTGTATTGAAAAAAAATAAGAAACTTGTTGTACGCTGGATGACAGGTTACTCAATACTCTGGATAAGATGAGGCAAAGACAAAATTTTTCTTAGTCCACAACCTGGTTACAACACTCAAACCTTTGGCCATCGAAGCAACCGCTAGATGAATGAATACATATTTCGCTCAGCAATGACTGAGAAGCTTCGAGGCAGTGTAGGTAAATAGGCAAAACTCAAGTTGCCCTCAATCACGGACGATATATGTAGTTAGTTGTTTGGCTTCATTGACAAGACGGGAGTGCATATGACTTGTGATATTGCTGAGTGGTTACTTCTATTTAGTGAAGAAAGCTCGAAAACTGTGATTAGCATAACCGAAAACTCTTTGCTCTTGCTGCCTTGCCAATTTTTGTGCTTCTGCCCCACCTTTAAAAATACTAGGTGTGAAGCTTTTGTCAGCGATCTGTTTAGAGACGAAGACGTACATATATAGGTTTTTAATACACGATAGCCTTGAGCCTTACAACCCCTTTCACCAGCGATTTAAATGGAAAATTAGTTTTATTTTCTGTCAATTTCCCTATAAAATTTTAAATCATTTTGCACTTAAATTGCTTTCGTGAAATTGGCTGTGAACGCATCATTCGAGAAACATAAACTAAAACAAACAAATATGGTCGCAGATTTATCGCCTTACAGATTTACCTTAAAAACAACAATTGGTAAACAA
>NW_016180456.1:0-6756 GCF_001687245.7 Rhagoletis zephyria | reverse complement strand
CGGCAAGCATTGAATTGCCGCTAGAATCCATGCCGAGTATAGAGTGGTGACCTGCCTCGGTGGTTGCGGTGCTGATCAATTTACCAAAGACTTGACCTGCAGTTGAAAGCGTTAAATAAATAAGCAAATATTTTCATATTCTCAACCCCCACCCTCTCCCCCCCCCTGGAATGAGGAGAACTCACCCGTTATTAGCCGGAATACGCGCAATGTCTCAGCCTCACAGATTTGTTGTTGTATGCGCACTGCATTTGTTAGCTTCAAATTGGATTTGAGTGTGTGCAATTGACCTACTGTTGCGCCACTATTCCCACCCGCACTGCCCGTTGCTTGTAGTCCACCATATTTCTCGTTCAATTGCTCATCCAATCCGCTCATGACGCTCGGTAGCCCAAGTAATTTGATTTGACGAACACGCAATGTGTTCTCTGGTCCATGAAACTCCAAGCGAAAGTGTGTGTACGACTCGTTTGTGATTTTGGCGGATATCCAAGCGCACGCTTTTGGATCAACGTCCACGGATTTGATTAGATTTGTATCACCCAGCGATTGGCCAGCATAAAATACAACATTCAACACCTTGTTCTAGAAGGAAAAGTGCACAATGCATTGTAAAAAAAAAAANTTAATCTAGGCGGGCATACAACAACTAATAGCCTATCTAGGCTATCTACTTTTACCTCCAAAAATGCTCTAAATGAGAAACTTTTGATTGCAAAAAGAAATTTTTTCTGAGCAGAAAAAGATGTATAAACAATTTTGGACGAGGTTTCCTAAAGTTGTAGCGTCTCCTTTGAGTAAGGAGCATGCTGACCGAACCTATGGCCACGGGAAGAAGCCCAAGTAATTGGAAACTGAGCCTCCTCTTACGCACAACAAACATATTTTTCACACTGTATGGATAGGCAATTGACACCTTCATCCAGTGTCGCTCTTTTAATACCACCTTAGTGGTCAACCACTACTAAACTCGCACATATGTGTGTGTGGATGAATTGAGAAGAGCACTTAAAGACCTACAACTTCGACGGTGGCGTAACCAAGTTTTTGCCTTCTATCAGACCTTTATCCAACACGACGAAGGACAATGACCGGATGTATACCACACTCGGTGATTGTGCCATGTCGAACCCGAAGAATTTCGAGAGCTTAATTATCCTATAATTTAAATTGCAATCTTTGGCGGACAAATCACAACAATATGTCTCCACACGGCAGCGTGAACCGCCAACACCAGCGCAACATTTGCGTTCACCAGTGACAGTTCTGCTGGTAATCGAAGCCGTTGGCCAGAGTGGTCTAATGCCTTATGGGAAGTAGGTTTCAGTAGCTTTCTTTGAATTATCTCTGTCTGAGTGGACGAAACTCATCGATATATTGCAAGATCAATCCAGAAACAGAGAAGAATTAAAAGGGAGTTCCGCAGTTTAGGGTACTCTCTCCAATGCTGTTGGATTTCTATACATATGTATGTATATCGAAACTCCCTCCAGACCTAATTCACCCAACTACTCGATTCTGACAAGCTATCAACAGCATTGACCGAGAGACAATCACCAACATTACAAACTGTCGCCCCGTAAATGACGTCATCGGAGTTCAACGGAAGAAGAAGCCTTCACCAGCCTCGCTAGACCCATGTAACTCTGGCGCAACTAAGTATGTTTACTGCAACTGACTTTACTCTCACCCACCCAGACTCGGCGCCAATATACCCAGCACATGCCTTCCTTACACGAGGACTAGGAGTTGTTTTATTGATCTAGGCAAAAAAAAATAGAACTAACTTCCAGGCGCTGACACCTGAATCGCTCACCATAGTTGTTGTTCAAGACATTGTACTTATTGTTAGTCTACTTAGGACTGCTTTCACTGTTACAAGCGAGCGTAAACTCGTCACCATGAAAACAGTTCATATTCTTAAAAACTAAATTCATCACTAACCTGTATATCCCGGCTATTGTCGATGTGCACCAAAACCACTTTGCACGAATATGACAACTTATTCATCGATATTTCAATGATCTTGCATTTGTTGCGATCCTCCTCATCACTTTCCCAAAAAGTTTCGGTCGAATTATCGGTCAACGATTCGGCCATGGCCTGACGCGATGACACTGTCACCTCAAACATGCCATTCAAATCGGAGTAGCATATAATTTTAGCACCTGCTGGCGGGCCACCTGCAACACCCACAACCGCACCACCGCCACCACCACCACCACCACCACCAACGCCTCCAACACTCTGCAAATTATGTTCCACATCATGCATGCCCGTTGAGTTGCCACCACCCTCCACTGCTACCGCACCAGCCATGCCCATGCTCGATACAGCCATAACATCATCTTGCTCATCGGATTTCGAAAGTATCTTCGAAATATTACCGAATACATGCGAATTGTGTAGAAATTGATGATCCGTTTGGCGAAAGCGTATGCCGAAGCATTGTATGGCGATGCGTTGCAATGGTGAGCCAAGTGGCAAATAGAGTGTGAGATCGGCAACGGATTGTAGGAAAACGTGCAAACTTTGCGTAATTAAATGCGAGAAACGACCACTGATCTGCGTGTAGGTGACCGGGTGCTCCAGTGCTGGTTCAGCATCTTCGTACTTGCCATCGATCATCTCAATTGCCGAAATAGTCAGCGAACTAACAAACCACCACATCAGATCGTGCAGACAGATGCTCTGTGTCACCGAACGCAGCAGCCAATTGAGTGCTTGTAGCGAATAAATGCGGCAGGCGGCAATGCGTAGACTGCGTTTCATGGCATAGCGTAGTTTCTCCAAATCATGTTTTTGTGTAATAAATGCCATGGCCGGACGTTGGAGTAATACGTTCACCTGTTGTGACAACTCCAAATCTAGCAAAGTGGATGATGAGTCCTTATCGCGCACACCGCTGGGCTTTAAAGTGACATTACCAGCCGAATAGTTATATTCTTTGGTCTTGACGCCACCACATTCTGTGTTCATTGGCTTTTCATCGTTTTCATTACTCTCCCTCTCCGGTTGTTCGAATGAATGCTGCTGCGACTTTGTTGCACCTACACCGCCAACATCTGCATTGACCAGTCGCTGCACGGCTGGATGGACAATAGAGCTATTCAATATGCTTTCTGGCACGAGGCGGCGCAAGTTCTCCGATGGATAGCAGATAAGTAGAGCGCCATCACTTTCGCTTGTAGAGTTGTTGCGTCGTCTAAAGACAACCTTAGTTTGCTGCGCTTCATCAGCGTTGGCGGCGACGTTTTTCAATTGGAATGTTCCTTGCTGCTGGGCTACGGCCCAGCCTTGACCCATCGAGAAGCTGCGATGGAATTTAGATAGAGTACCTGTATTAGATCCACCGCCTGTACCAACACCAGGCTGTGTGCTCATTGAGCCCGTCATTATTTCGTAGTTATTCGGATCGCAGGACTCGTAAGACATTTCAGAGAGAGGCTGTAAAGATGGAGTTAAGGTTATGAAACACATTACATGCCTATGCCTAAGTAATAACAACGCTTCGACTGCATCGATTCCCTTACCCTATCGAATCCATTTTCAGTTGTATTCAAGCCAAACATTTCATAGGGCAAGTCCTCGTTGTTAGTAACCCCCAGAGACTCTAAGCAAGCAAACGTTTCTGGTGCCAACCATATGTGTTCGGGTGACGCAGAGCTGCCTACAAAACTTTTGCGATACGGTGTGGAACCTATGAAATGAAAATATAAAAAATAGACAACATGTAAATATGGAAGTCTAGTCCACAGCTCCCTGCGGAATTTACAGCCCAATACTTACTGCCGAATTTCCCACTCATACGCAAACCAATACGACTATTCCGCGCCGAATCGCCACGACTAGTGCTCGGCTTATTTAAATCGGTCATATTGAAGTGTTGGTGTTCAATCACAACGGGCATTTGTTGCGGCGACCGTTTATTGGATGCGCCCAAATTTAGTGAATTCATGCCAGCAGCAGCACTGTTGCCTGTGGCATTCAAAGTGGATGNGTGGAAGGCTAGTCCACAACTCCCTGCGGAATTTACAGCCCAATACTTACTGCCGAATTTCCCACTCATACGCAAACCAATACGGCTATTCCGCGCCGAATCGCCACGACTAGTGCTCGGCTTATTTAAATCGGTCATATTGAAGTGTTGGTGTTCAACCACAACGGGCATTTGTTGCGGCGACCGTTTATTGGATGCGCCCAAATTTAGTGAATTCATGCCAGCAGCGCCACTGTTGCCTGTGGCATTCAAAGTGGATGCGCTTGAAGAGAGCTCCAACAAGAAAGTGGCATTCTCACGCATGGTTGTATAAATTTCGGAATTCGCGATGAGTGTAGTAGTTTTTACGCCAAATAAATTCATTTCATTCGCTGAGAAGAAAAGAAAAAGGCAATTCGAAAATATTATACCAAACACAAATTCTGAACTTTTCTCACCCGTAAGTGTCACTCCCGGTACGCTATTTACGTTGTTTACATTCTTATTCGCTGCTATATATTTCTCTCTGCATTCGTCGCACATCAGAAACCAGCTGGATGCACCCTTACCACCTTCCCCACAATTGCCGGCCCAGCCTTCGCAGAAAATGCCCACCGAATTATAACCTTTGCCCTTCGCGGATTTGCCACAACCAGGATGTACGATACGCATGTGGTATGTCACGGGTATCGGCAAAAATACTTCACACACCTCACACCATGAACCATCGTCCTTTTTCTTACGTCGCGATTTCTTCACCATGTCTCTATCGTTCGACTCTTGCTTTTCCTTGGCTTCGGCGCTCGGCTCCCGTGTCGGTGTGCCACCGCTTGCCTTCTCGCGCTCCACTATATTCGATTGCATCACTTGCACGCAGTTGGTGCACACCTGCTCCCATAGGTAGACGAGACAACGCAGCGCAGGCGGCAGCACAGTCACCACTTCGGACAGCGTGTGCAACTTCTGCTTCTCACCACTCTCTAATTCCTCGCCGCCACTACCAGCACCGGAGGCGACTGCTAAATTTTTCCGATGCTTACGGTTGTTCACCGACGAATTTCCACTCTTCGTAAGTGTCTCCAGCGTGGATGGTCTGATGTTCAAGTATGTACCCGCATTAGCCACCTCCACAGAATGGCGCTGTTGTGCTTTTTGCTCGCGTGACAATTGCAGCCGACTGTCCTTCGAATCGCGCCTGGTCACAACTGTTGCGCCCTCTTTGGGTAGTGTTGGATGGAATTTCAAGAAGCTAGCGCAAGCCATAGCGTCGTGTACGAGTCCTTCATGCCAGAGGAAAGCAGCAAATACCGCGCGTATGCTTTCGGCCAACGATGGTGGCATGGCACGCTTGATGGGCCCAATGGCACTGCGCTTATTGGGCGACGGTTTGGTTGCGGAAGTCGCTGCATTAAGTGAAGCGTTATTCTGATTTAACGGTGGTGGCCAGACGGCCGGGCTCGAGTCGTCCGTACTTGCGGTTGTGCTGGCTGTCTTCATTTCACCAAATAAGATCTGATCCTGCGTGATCACGCCGCCACCATTGGTAGTCGTGGTAATATGCAACATGCTCATATCATCTTCAAGTTGCGCCAAATCTGGTTCCTTATGCGCTGCAGTACCCTCAACACTGCGGTTGGAAGGTGATGTATTGCGACGTAAACTGGTCACTAATTTGCGAGGCGAATGCTTTGGTGTGGAAAGCAAAGCTGCTGTTTGCGATGGCGTGAAGCTGGTGACCCGAATCGTAGATATATCAAAAGTAGGTGTAGAATTTTCTGGCTGCATAGCTTCTTCCTCCTTCGTGTTCTTCTGTGAGTGACTTGAATCTTGCGTAAGCGAACTGAATAGACCCGAAGTTTCTGATGCCTCCGTAGATTTTATGCTTACGCTTATCGAATCTGTTGAACCCTTACCGCTAGCGGCTGGTATCTGAACAGGACTAGAACTTTGTGGCGCATGCGTAGTATTACCATTACAACGCGTATCCTGCTGTCCGCCCATTACACGCACTAGCTCCCGCACCGATACCGATGACAAGCCTTCTGCGGCATCTGAACGTTTGCGCTGATGTTCTTTAGCTGGTGAGGGTGGTCCGCCACCAGCAGCCCCAGATCCTGCGCCCTCAAACGCATCACCTTTAAACCATTTTTGTAACGCTTGCAGTTTAATGGCGCCACCGCCAACAACACCGGCAATGGCCGACCCGATCTGTGAAGGACTTGTGTTTTGTAATGAGTGTAAAGACAAGAGATCGGCTTGTTGTTGTTGTGCTTGTTGCTGCTGCTGTTGGGACGACGATGAGGTGGTGCTCGTCTGTGTCGAAGACTGCATATCAAACACTTTTTGTATTTCACTGTCCTCCGATTCAGATTTTTCAACACTCGGAAACAGAAACGGATTTGTTGAGGCGTGTGAAATATCCGAAGACTTCGGAGGCGTAAAGCGGCCATGTGAGAAGTCGAAAATTTTCTTGCAGGGTGACGTGGATTTCGACTTCGATGGTGATTCGATTGGTATCGGCGAAACGGGCGACTCAGCATTGTCTAGCAAAACTTTGTGGTGAGGCTTAGACAGCGACTTTCCGCCCCCGCTGCCACCAACCTGCATTGCGGTGGAAGTACCAACACCTACCGACACATCTGTGCCACACGTGCCAGCAGTGGTAGGGGCTGTAGTAGTAGTTGCCGCCGCATTTGCTCCTGCACTATTCGAACTCGCCTCAGAGACGGGATGCAGCAATGTCCTGCCAAAGTGCTGATTATATTGCAAACACCATG
>NW_016180451.1:0-6758 GCF_001687245.7 Rhagoletis zephyria | reverse complement strand
GATCATATATGACTCCTAAAAGATTCATATAAGAGTAAAAAAATGTTTGCTTTTGAAACTCATATATTCTGAGCGCTCAGAATATGTTTGCGAGGTTAAAGTCGTCAAAGTTTTCCATGTATTTTATATGAAAAAAAAACAAATTTTCATAGAAATGGCATAGAATTCTTAAAATCAATATTTTTCGATCAGAAAATGCTGTTTATCTGCAGGATAATAATACCCGATTGTTTGTTTACAAATTTTTTTATAGTAACTTTAATTTATAGGTCCACAAAAAACGCCGAAAAAGGCAATGGGGACCAATAATAAATCGTTAAAGTTAAAAACTCGTTAAATGATTAATTGTGTATTAATACTGGAAGCCTCCTGTTTTCAACAATTCTGTGCAATTTCTACGAAAATTTGTTTTTTTTTCTCAAATAAAATACATGAAAAACTTTGACGGCTTTAAGCGACTTCTAAATATTTTTTTGATTTCAAAATAAAAAAATAGTGGTAAATTCTTTTCGGTATAGAAGAATCCTAGGGTGTGAGAACATTTAAGTTCCAACTTTGCCCTTTTTGAATCACCCTAATGTACGACCTATTTTCATACTTTTGGATATGACAAATTAAAAAATTTATTCAAAACCCACAAAACAACCAATATACCCGCACAGCTATGGGTTAGTGAAATTGCGTTTTTAGTTTTTCTCTCTGACGTCAGGACTTTCAAATTTCAAAAACATGACTTATTTAATAAAAAAAAAAATCTATGCAATAAGTAATAATAACGAGAGCACCAAAGGAAAGAGAAATTCTGTGGAACTTAAGAAAATTAAAGTTTGTTGGTTCACAAGGACGAATTGCTATTAAATATGCCTTTTTATTTAATTCAAATTTAATTTAATTTTTTTTAAAGCCAATAAAGTTAGAAGGGCGAAATTCGAGGATCGTGTGTATTTAACTCCTTATCATAAATTTTTATATATATTTATTACTTACAAATTTTCAAGGATATTTAAGGATAAAAGTTTATAAGTGATTTTTCAGTACCTAAGCACCAAAAAATTTAAAATTTTTGAATTCCAAAAAATTTTCCCTTACCCATATTGCCACTCGACATTGCACATCATTAATGAATCATACCTTTAAAAGTATAAAGTCCTTTTGAGAAAAATATTGCCGTCATGGAGAGCAACTAAAAACGCACTTTTACCATTTTTGGCTTATATTTTCGCGAATATATTGATTTTGTTGGGAGTAAAATTGAAATGAAAAAAAAATTAAACGCATAAATCGTGTAGAAAACACAACTATTATTTGAGGTGTTAAAAAAAGAAGTGAATTTTATTATTTTACTTTCGAATTTAAATTAAAGGAAATATCCGTAATATTTTGATAAGAAAACTTAAGTGGCCTCAGAATGTTTGAATTTGGATATAATAACTTTCCCTTAAAATTGTATTTTTATTTTTGGAAAGCCGGTAATTAAAAGTCATCTTTAACCAAACTTAAGGCTAGTTAATCCATAAAATATTTTTTGGAAACTCAATGAGTTATTGATTTAAAAATTGGAGATAAGTTGCCTTAGCAAAATGACACATATTTATATATAAGTAACAAAGGGCGGAGGTACGGCGGATTAAAACACAGCAACTCCGCAAGCTTAGCTATGTCATACGAATGAACAGAAAAACCTCAGCTCTGGAGGTATGGAGTAAAGTGGAAGGCCCTCCCTGCCAAGGAAAGACCAAGTGGAGCAGGACTTGGCGTCACTTGGCACAGAACAAGGCGTATTTAACAAGGTGGTGTTAACCGTATATAAGTAAAAAATTTCACTAAAAAATTATACGCAGATATCCATACTGTCATTGGTATGAGTTACAACAAACACATCATTTTGACGTAATGCCCTCCACGGCGAAAAACTGAGCTGTCGCCCCAAACACCACCCTGTTAAATACACCTTGGCACAGAAGATAAACGACGAGAAACGACGCCATGCTTTGTTGGATTGGACCAGGGGCAGGTGCTTTGTACTTTTATGCAGACTTCTTTCGGCACGTATGCAACGAAGTAGACATTAGTGTAATCGATATTCATACCTACATATATTACAGTTAGGATAGACGTAATTTTAAATTTTTTAAACGCCTGGGTTTTTTTTACTAAATTCTCATATTAATAATTTTCAGCTATGAAAGACTTCCCGCAAGGCTTTGAATTTTTGACACTGAGGTAGCTCACTTGGCATGAAACGCGTTCCATATATAAAAGGATTGCTAGATACTTGGCGGGTTTCAACCAAAATTTAGCCGCTAGGTGGCGCACAATATAGAAAATGAACATTTTTGTGACAAAATCTAATATTAATAATAAATATAAATAAGATAAATGTAAAGGAACTCTAAGATTTTGCGATGAAGAATTCAGGAAAAATAGTTCCGTTAGATAAAAAATTTACATTGGGCTCTTATTTGACTTACATGAAAACTATATGCAATGAACTTGCTGTTTGTAATAAGGAATCCATTTCCATGGACGCAAGAGCCCCCAAACTCACTGAATTTTTTTACATTACATGCTGTTGTTAGGTAGAAAAATTTTTAAAATATTAAAAATTCTACTTTGAAGGTCATTTTAGAGGTACATTTGAGACCATGTAAATGGATTCCTTCACACAAGAGCAGCAGAAATATCGAGCCCTAACCGCCAAAATAACGTAAGCGACATTTTTTTCAAAATTTTATTTTTGATGCAGAAATATTCCTAGAGCATCTAGATTCATTTCTGCATCAAAAAGAAAATTTTGCAAAAATTTCGCTTACGTTATTTTGGCGGTTAGGGCTCGATATATATCATTAATTTACTTCAATAGTGTCATAATCAGTATTTTAAGGCGTTTGCCTATTTTGTCCGCTTAGTCGTATCTGTAAACAATTTAAAGAATCACACGATTCATGTCTTCCTTGATTAAAAATATAAATTTCATTTTGCGTTTTTCTGCCCTTTTTGACTAAAATGTGCAATTTTTAAAAAAAATCAACAAAATTTGGTACAATTTTCGATATTTTTTTCTTAGATATCCTAGCCCATTGAATTGCTAAAAAATATGGTAGATTTTTTAGAATTTTTAAAAAAGCTCGAAATATTACAAAAAAATTACCAAAATCAAATAACAACAAAAATAGTATGTTAAAACTTGGCAAAAAGTGGTGCGGCTAAAATTTTTTTACCACTGTGTGTATTTTTTATATATTTTATTGGACATACATATATTTATATTGTACTAAAGGTATGTCTGTAACAAAATTAAAAAAAAAAATCCCTTTTTTGAAGGCTCACTTTGCCTTTTTTCAAGTTTTTAGTGCCTGAAAATCCCAACCCTGGTCATAATCTAAAAAATATGAAGTTTTGAGTTGAGTATGCAGAACTTACTGCTACATTTTCTCCCATGTTGTGTAAAAATTTCATAATTGTATCGATTACCGATATCTCACTAGAACAAAATATGTATTCATGTATTAAAGCCGTTTTTCTCGAGTTAGCGTTCTTCGAGTTTAGACATTATTGAAGTAAATGTGCGAAAGATATTTTTAAAACTTTTTAAAAAGTTCATTTAAAACCTTCTTTTTTTGAAGGTAAATAAAGGTTTGATAGAAACCTTCCCAGAATTCTCTATTTTAAAAGCTTTAAACTACCGTTGCATTTATTTTGCTTTATATTCTCGTTCTCGAGATATTATATTTTGTCACAAAAAATATCATTTTCCAGACTCTATAATTTAAACAAATATATATATTTTATTTATCCACTCACCAGTATCACAATTTTATTTATAGTATTTCTTATGTTTCTTGTGTTAATAAATAAATAAATAACCATATTCTTCTTTCCATGCTAGGTCATAAATTTCGATTCACCACGTGGCGGTATATCGTTAGTAACCGAGAAAGGTGTACTCACTACCAGTCGACTATTGGTGCAGAAGGCCATACAACAGGACTCAGGACTTTACACATGCACGCCATCGAATGCAAATCCTACATCAGTGCGGGTACACATCGTTGATGGTGAGTAAATATGTATATCGTCGTTTAAAGTGCAAAACCGCGTATCGTTATTCTACAAAACCGCGCAACTGACATTTGCTGCCAAAAATTTGATTTGCTCACAAAAGCTCTTGGCTCAATCCTTATCCATTCGTCCTGAAATATACTAGCCAGAAATGCGATTGCTTTATAAAAAAGAGAACCATTTTGAAATATGAGTGTTTTTACTCTCTAGAAAATAATTTATGCAACCTCACATACGAGGTTTTGCACTTTGTTGATATGCGGTTTTGTTCCTTATACGACGATATGTACAAACATATCTAGTACACATATACAGAAGCGTATGCGTGCATGACTGCTTGAAAGTTTAGCAAAAAAGGAATTTGATACATTCACAAATTCGAATAACTTCCTATTACTAATTCCTGTATGTAGTGAAAGTGAGTGATATGTAAGTATATATGTATATACCCTTTCTACGTACTGCCGTTTTGGCGTCTTTTAAATGCAAGTCAGTAGCAGTTGTTTATGAGTTATTTATTTAACTATATGTATTCACTAGTTAACTCCAATAATTTGACAAACTTTAATTTTATTGCTAATAAACGTGTTTGGAATTCCAAAGCATTTGTTGGTAAAAGTGTTTCTCGTTTGGGACTTAAGGTTTACATTTTTATCATTGTCAATGGAACTCTCTACTTTTTTGAAATGATAGCTGTGGCGTGAGTTTCGAGACGTATATACGCTGATTGTACTCATTCACCAATTTTGAAAAAGCACGACAGACGTTTGCCGTTCCGTTCCGCCGTTGTTATTATCTTCTTCCGGCACCAGACTAAATAAGGCATCAAACGGCATGCAGAGGTCCTTCTAAATTTAGACAGAGCTGGTGGTGGTGGCGGAAACACAATGCCGGCGAACGGCGAACTCACCACAGCGAAATTACCGCTGTCAAAATTAGAATACCCATCGGCATATGAAATTGAACACAGCAAAAGCGAAATGCGAAGTTCGCACGGCGGCGTTTCGTGGCGATAGATTTATTTCTATCGCTCTGCCGGGCGATGGCGGCAGTACATGCCAAAGGTGGCCGTATGTTTTTTTACTTTCAAAGATTTAGAAGAAAACAGCTTGTAACCCGAATTATTTTTGATAGCATGAAAAATACAGTGATCGATTCGTTAAATCTGGCTTAAAATAAAATTATTTAAGGGGGAATCCCTTGCCTTATATTTATGTTTGTTATCATTTCATCATTTCTAAATATAGTTTCGTTTTTCAAAATATGGTCACCTAACTTATAAGTACGACGAAGTGGTATCAGTTGTTTTCGCTACCGCTCTAATTCTGTTAAAGTAGGCGAAATAGCAGGGCGAACGGTGAACGACGGCATCGCCCAATTCTGCGAACTTCGCCGTTCGCCGGATATTGTGTTTCAAGCATCAACGTCATTTTACGCAGCCTTTTACATAAGTGATGTTGGTTTGATTCTAGATCTGCTTCAGAACTGTCATACCTACGGTGACCATCCGTCCTGAATTTCACGGGACAGTCCTCTGCTTTCGCAAATTGTTCTGGTAATTTATTTCTTTCATACAGGACGCCAAATTTCTTTTAATGTCCCGTAAATTCGGTATTTTGGCGCCTTAATATCTCATAAAAAAGATATACCTTTAAAACCGATTTATTTTAAAATCAGCTGATTTTACTTTTGTCGAGACTTTCGTTTTAAAGTTGTAATTTTTGTTTAAATTTTCTTCTAAAATTTCAAACTTTGTTTACGTATATGGTATTGTCCAATGTGGTGTGGAGGCAATTTCCAAATTTTGTGAAGGGACAACATATTCATTAGGCGAAACTTCGCCAAAAAATATTTTACTGACTGTATGAGAGATTGTATCTTCAGTATAAGAAACTCCAAATAAGGCTACTATGGTAATATTGTAAAAGTAAAGACGTTCTCAAAGATGGAAGGAGAGTGGAACCCTTCGAAGATTCGCTTTGCAATTCGGCTCGTTCCGGATGCTACTCACTGCATTGTGCTTGGCCGAAATCCGAGTCTAAAAATAATACGTTGAACACCACAAAAGTAGACGGATATGTTCCCTGCCTAGGAATGTTTGTAGCAAATTATTCGGATAAAAATCCCGAGCACAAAGTACAAAATTATGGAAAAATATTCGACAAATGTGTGATGTTACAACTGAATATTTATGTGCTGCTTTCACAAAAGATCGAATCGAAAAACATATGCCAAATAAAAATGCTGCTTTAGGGCTAATAAACCTAGGAAAAATTTAGAAAAAAGTTGTAAAATCCTCTCGCTTTTGTGGAAAAAAGCAAAATAATTTTTTGTCCCGTATTCGGCTGCCATAAATATGGTCACCGTAGTCATGCCGCATTTGTGCATTTTTGACTGTCGGACAGTGTTATTGACTTCTACTTCACAAAATCTAAATCCGAGTTATAGCTGCATATTTAGTACTCGTATCATTAGACCAATTAAAGATTTTTTAAATCTTGTAAAAAACACTCAAATTGTAGACATAACTATTTACTTGCGCTGACATACATAACTATGTATGCATCTAATTGAAAGAAGTGTTCTACAGAAAAAATATCGAGAGAGAGAGTGTAAAAAATTAGTAAGACAAACAACAGATCAAGCAGTTCAAAATAACTAAAACTTTTGTAATTAACACAAGTTGTTTTGCTAAG
>NW_016180450.1:0-6759 GCF_001687245.7 Rhagoletis zephyria | reverse complement strand
ACTACGATTTGAGGGCATGCACCTGGAATGTCCGGACCCTTAATGGGGCCTCTGCCCGACTGGTTGATATCCTCGTAAGAACAAAAGCTGACATCACCGCCATCCAATAAAAGCGTTGGACGGGGCAAGGAAAAAAATGTCTGGGGCCCTGCGACGTCTACTACAGCTGCCATGTAAAGGAGCGCAAATTCGGTGTTGGATTTGTGGTAAAAGAAAGACTCCGTCTCCGAGTACTGCCATTCACCCCGATGGAAGAGCGTCTAGCCAAAATCCACATTAAAGCGATTTCTCGCTCATCTGCCCCGACGGAAGAGAAGGACGTCCAAGGATCTCTTCTATGAGCGCTTGGAGCACATATACGAGCGCTGCCTCCGCCATGTTATCAATATCGTGCTTGGTGACTTCAATGCCAGGGTGAGCAAAGAATGTATCTTTGGAACAACCGCACAGTGCCGCCTAAGTGGGCAAAAATAGAAAAAATCGTTGTCTGCAATGTGAACGTGTTTGTTATGGCTTGTAAAGGTAAGTTATCCACTAAAAAGAATTGAATAGAAATTTCTCTATAAAAGGAAGACACTAAAGTGGACACATTTTATACTAAGGATTTAATAAGATTCCCAAAGTGGTATAGGTGGACCCCCAGGGGTCGGTGACGGTGACGTGAAACAAATTTGGGGGTCAATGAGTTGTAAATGGAGGTCCACGAAAATGTATCTGGTTTCGATGTAAAGAATCAAAACGAATACCTCTTTATTTAACTTTCATTTTTTTGAGTGGTGCATAGTGCACTGCTGCACCTACCGTCACTTTGTGTTTTCATACGTGGGGAAGCCTTAAAGGTCACCTGCAGACTAAAAAGAACCGGATGCTGGTATGACAATGAGTGGGGCGCGGCGAAAATTGCTGGCGGCAGAGATTTAAGCACTTGTGTCTCTTCAATGCTGCAGGTTAGTACGCCACCATTACCTTTGTTGAAGAGATTCTCTAATGTTGAGTTCCATGAGACTGAATGCTGGTTTGATTCCATCGCTGAGAACGGACTCACACATTGTCGAATTTCACTGAAACTGAGCCTGGGTCGTGATCTGGGGTCTTTTTAGAGGTTAATGGAGATAAGCTTCACTTTTCTGTTGGGGAATATGCTTCGGTCTTCCAGGCTGAGGTAACTGCAATGCTCAAAGCCATGGACTACGTGGTGGAACATAGGTGGAGGGGAAAGAGTTTACGTGACTGCAGTGACAACCAAGCTGCACTTAAGGCATTGACCAGCCCTCTATTTAAGTACTTCCAAAATAGTTCGGCAATGCAAGTCTCGACTAAAATATGATGGTGAACATAACGAGGTTGTTTTACTCTGGGTGCCAGGTCACTGTGAAGTACCTGGTTATGAGATATCTGATCATTTGGCCAGAGTTGGCTCAGACCAGGCATTTCTCGGACCGCAACCAGTTTTAGCACTCCCACCTTCGGAAATCGAAGCCACCATCAGAAACTGGGTGAATACTTCGCTCAGAAATGACTGAGAGGCATCGAGGGGATGCAGGTGGGCAAAACTCATGTTGCCTTCAATCTCACAAGGTTTATCTAATTTTTTGCTCTCACTGAGTAGACGACACTGCAGACAACTTGCTGGCCTGCTGACTGGTCACTTCACGTAGCACAAACACCTGACTGTGATAGGCGTAAATGGCAAGTCCATTTGCTCATCTTGCCTTGAAGAAGATAAGACGGTGGAACACCTTTTGTGCTTCTTGCTTGCTTGGTTATTTGTCATCGATTTTTTTTAAACTCGTTTTTTCTCTATTGTCAGTTTCTGAATTAAAAGTTTGGCGTATAAAGCTTAGCCGTTTTGATGTTTTAAGTTTTGTGTTTTGAAAATGTGATAAATATTTTTCGCCTCACTTTAAAACTCAGAGCTATAAAAATAAAAATGATGCCATTAACACAAATAACCCATTTTACATACATATACTCCGCGTGCAAAGTCATGAGTGAGCCGAACATTTGATGAGTTTATGGTGAAGATAATGTAAATAACGCTAGCGCTCGCAGTGCTCTTAAAAAATATAAGTCTTCCGAGCGAGAGTATTCTGCTGTATTTACGTGCTCTATTTTTTAAAACCTACATGTGTGTAAAAAATATTTTACTTTTATTTTGGCCACTCTGAGTTTAGTTTTTGAATTCACCCGCGATGCAGATTTACATTGTTAGATCTAATTTTCACATTTAATTTTTTTACAAGCTTTGGGAATTATTAGAAATGTATCAGCAGGGGGTCCACCGAAACCAGTAAATTTTTGAAAGGGGTCTACGAGAAAAAAAAGTTTGGGAACCTCTGAATAAGAGCATAGCCATGCGCAAGCCAATCAGCAAACACATGTCAAAAATACATTATTTCAAATAAAATGTTGCTTTGACGTCTTTTATTTCCATATAGATAGTAGAGAATTCCAGGATTAAAAATTTTCGAATAAAAGCAAACATAGGGTGTCCCTGCGGTATTCCAGATAAACATTTTTTTTAATCCAAATTTCAGAAATGGTAAGCTTTAATCGAATGAATACAAAATTTATGTAAAGATATATTATTTTTTATTATCTTATTAAATAGTACAGTTTCGAAGCAAGAAATAAAAACTTGCTCATTTTTTGCACTTTTGGAAGTAATGCGTTTTGTGCTAATGCATAAAATCATTTTTTCATTTCTTGTCAGTGCCATCAGATCTGCCCGATTCGTTCTATTTTCAAAAATAATCAGATTAAAATAACCTGTAGACAATAGAGGTTTATATTTTAAGAGTTGCCACCTGTTAAAAAATTAAATTCAAATTTTATAATAAGTTAAAAGGGTTTATTTCTTAACTACTTGTGGAGTGTTGCCACCTGTCAAAAAATCAAATTACATTGGAATTAAAGGAATTAGGTTATTGAAATAGTTAGGTATCACCATATGAAAGTCATACAAAAGAGGTTTAAGCAGGTTTTAGTTGTGATTTGTGATTAAGTTCTGATTACATTCCTTTTAAATTACTGGGCTCTTAAATTAACTTAGGAGTGTTTTTAGTCTTCACTTATTTCTTGCTTAATATGTCCTGTTTTTTCTTTTGTCTGATACCCATATTGATATACATATCTCAGTTACTTTATTCCCTTAATTGAAGTGAATTTAATTTTTTAAACATGTGGCAACCCTTGTACGTGTCGTTTAAAAGTTAAGTATTTTCAAAACCTTTTCAATTGATACCCGTATTTTAATATCTAGTTCATTTAACTTATTAAATAATTTTAATAAAATTTGTAACATGTGGCAACCCGTTTCAAAAAAATAAAGCCTTATTGCAAATCTGCAGACCAAGCCCTTTCATTTGACAACTCATTTTTTACAGTAAAAGTGTGAAAGTTATCCAAAACCGGATTGCATTTTGAATTAACCGTCCTCAAGTTTACTAAGAAGCGAGTTTTTATTTATATCCGTCCCGAATTCTATTTTTGCCCACATTTCACATGGTAGGGAAGCACTTTGCACCGTCGGAAAATTCAGGCTCCACGACGAAAGTTCCGACAACGGACAGAGGCTAATCGACTTCGCCGGGGCTCGACACATGGTAGTATGTAGTACTAGGTGCAAGCATAAAAAGATCCATCAAGCTACGTGGTGTCCAGATCGAAAATCGAGAAACTAAATCGATCATGTTGTGATAGACGGAAGGCATGCTTCCAAATAATTCTTAAAGTATCCGCACTCCTTTTTTAAAGTGTAGATTAGCCATTTTACCTTTAAACATTAAGGGCCGTTTTCTCAAGTACGTTTTAAAATTTATCTGCTTTTTAAACTCAAATTTCGTTCTAAAGAAATGTGTTTGAAGGGAAGATAAATTTTAAAACACACTTGAGAATACTACAATAAGAAATGCGAATAATAAATTGTCTTATTACACCCAGAAAAAAGTCAGCTAAAAATATTTCTCTCAACACCTGATTTCGTAACTACTAGTGAACCCGCATGGCGTTAAAACGCCCAAAATTTAATTCAAAAACTTAAAAAATATTCCAAATGCTAGTCAGAGTTATAATTTATATTATATTATATATATATATATTATATATATATATTTATATTTTATCAAAACCGTGCAGCCGTTTATGAGTGAAGAGCGGTCTCGCATAGTGCATATTTTTATTTTCATCGAGTTTCAAATCACCATATACCTTCTTAATTCTTAATTAAAATAATAAAACTTTCTCACACATCTACAGGCTAAGGTCTTAAATTTTACCTCTTATTTTTGAAATTCCTTTTCAAAAGTANGGAATAAATCCCTTTCAAATCCATTTCTAGTTATACCCATTTTTTAATAATTCATCTAACTTACTGAATAATTTGAATGTAACTTTTTAAACACGTGGCAACTCTCTTCAAACATTCGAATTGTTCTAACATTATTTCGTTTGACTACAGGATTTTTATATTTCATGTACTTTTTGAATTAGTTAATTGAGTTAGACCCCTCAAACAGGTGGCAGCCCTCTTCAAAAGTATTTTCAAGCTTAATCATTGTTAACTCTCCTTCGCCGGACACTGCGATGCATATTTAAATTATCTTATGGATTAAACGGTATTTTAATTTTCAAACATGTGGCAACCTCTCTAAATACAGTTCAGGAATAAAAATTTTTCAAGCCCCCTACGATTGGTACCCATATTTTAATAATTCATATAACTTATGAAAAAATTTGAATTTAATTTTAAACAGATGGCAACTCTCTTCTAACACCTCAAAAATATTCTTAGCGTTCAAACTAAAGATTTCTTAATACTTCTTCGTTTGACATCCATATTTTGATATTTCGTATAACTTGTGTATAAGTAAACTAAATTCGACATTTCAAGCAAATGGCAACCCTCTTCAAAATATTTTCAAACCACTATTTTCTAAAATGCCTTTCGGTTGGTACCCATATAGTGATACATATTTTTATAACCTAATATGATTTTTGAAACAGGTGGCAATCTTCCTCTTGCTCAGCTAAGAAACAAAGCTTTGTAATAATTGATTTATTATTTTTTATTTTTTTTTGATAATAGCTCTGATCCAGTACTCCATGCACTTACAGATTATAACACGTGCTTGCAGGTATTTACATTCAAAGTGTTCCCGTACTCCTAAATCTTGTAAATGATAGCGATTTTTGGAGAGGTGTGTGAAAATTAAATTGCAAGATTTCATCCGAACTTTTTCTTCTGGTAAAATCATGAAAAGCGTCAAGCGATCAGATTTCACACAAAAGTTGTACGTTGTCAAGTTGATAGCGAAAAATATTACCGTTTCGTGTGCGATTTAATGTTCCTCTCTAGCAATCTACTTTTGATTTATTGCCTGCCATTTGTTCGGTTTCTTTTTTAATCTAAAAGAAAACTGTTTGACGTTTTTACAGGAAAAATGCTTTTTTGTGTTCCCGTACCTTCCAGTTGTTACCACCTTTTTATTTTTTAACTTCTGAAAGTAATTTTGCTGTTTGATATTTTTACAGGATCTTGCACGAAAAGTATTGGATCAGAGCTAATATGTTGAGAGAAATATATTTAGCTGACTTTTTTCTGAGTGTAAAAAGCTAGCACTTAATGATTTCATTGTCTATGTAAATAAAGTACATCATCAATGTTTTTGCAAAACCGCCCATCGACCAGAGATTTGGTACATGCCATTGGTACAATGACATTATTATTATTATTAAAATCTACACATATTCAAATATTTCGTTTTTTACTTCCATGTTTTAACAAATACAAGGTTCTTTGCTTTCACCGTTTACAAATGCAACCCTGCCTATCGTTTGACACTTTCCATGAACTTACAGGAAGAAAAACTCCAGACTAAATCCTGTAACTTCTGACTAGGAAGAGTTGTTCAGTTACTATTTTTAAAGTTTTCCCACTTACACGTTTTATGTTTATAGGAACGACTTCCTGTAACTTCTGACTAAATACTGTAAACCGGACTGCCATTGGAACGGACTAAATGGCAAGAGAAAATACCGCCTATCAAGGCAATGTCTTTAAATAAAAACCGTTTTTTCGCTCTCCTGAAAAATTTAAGTGCCGTAAGATAGGCGGTTTTGCAATTGGTCGATGGGCGGTGTTGCAAAAACATCGACGACATTAACTATATAGTCGAATATAAGGCTCGATGTTTTTATGTATGTTATGCTCTCCCACAAATGTAGATGCTCATACCTACGTACATACATACATATATATCGAGTAGTAATACAACCACCTTAAACCAGGTGAGCGCCTATAATTTCATTTTTTTACACTTCATACACACATGCATATATATGTATGTAGGTATGTATGTATGTACGTATGTATGAATGTATGTATATACATACATACATAGTATGTGTTCCCAGCCAGCAAAAAATCCGAAAACCGATCCGAAAAAGGAAAAAAAATGATGAAGTGCGGATATTTATCCGTTTACCGATTCTATTTTCGGATACTTTGACGATCCATTTTCCCACTAAAACATGCGGCAGAAACGTATGTATAGACAACTATCGAAAATTGTTTTGGAACGGATACTTTTTCGGATGTTTTTTTCTGAAATTTGTCTGATTGAATTTTTCGTTCAATACGCTTTTCTTCTGCACTTCACAGATTCTTTTTGATAGGACCTTGTGGAAGCTAACGCCCAAAATATAATAGCGCAGTGGCAGTGAATTTAGAATTTGGGCTAAACTGAGCAGTTCTGCTAG
>NW_016180449.1:0-6759 GCF_001687245.7 Rhagoletis zephyria | reverse complement strand
CCCTGAAAATTAGATGGTTGTTTAAAACGACAATATTATGAAATGCGTGCACTATGTAGCCAAGGACAAGAAGGCAAAAAAATGCCTTTTTAAAGGGTTTAGTGTAATATCAAACACATTTTGCACCGGGGAAGGGCAACAGTTTTTGGATGAAATGAAATCACCATCAGAAAAGTTCTGAACATTTGTAAAACGATATGTATGTGTTGGGGTGGGTATATGCTCAAGTTGCAAAGACAACAGAATAATTGAGCACGCTGACCTGTCTCTCCGTTACATAGGTTTAAAAATAACACAGACCAAAAATTTTCAGACGCACACACTATTTGCTATGCAATCTCTTTCGCTGAATCCATTCCCGGTGATAAAATGGCTTTAGTCCTGTTTTTGGGTCTGCGATTTTCCAAAATTTTGTGTAATTGATGATTTTTTTTTTACTAAAGAACTACATATACAATCAAATTCCTATGTAAAATCGGTCGCTGGGTCCGAAAATCTATATAATTCTTTCTGTCATGTAGTTTTCGAGATATTGCCACATAGCAGTTTTTGAGTAAATAAAAAAATTTGGTTTACATTGGAATCGAATGGACTCGTTCTTGGTTTTTTTTTGGCTGTAAACTATTGTCACCGGAGCAATGAGGAGTTATTCAATTGTGGTTTTTTTCTCATAGACAACTAAGCAAAGAGGGCGTCGAAGAATAACTGACGAGGGAATTTCGGAAAAAAGGATCTCATATATGTTTTTGTCCGTACTATTCGTATTTAAATTAGAGGTGCCGTTTTTAAATCGATTAAATCGAAAATCGATTAATCGACCCCGTCCGATTCTTCAAAATTACACTTTATTTTACTAAAATTCAATGGGCCAATATGGAATTTTATCTAAATGGCTAATTAAGGAGTTAAATATTAAGTTAGCGAAAACAACAACAAAAAATCCAAAAAAGTCTGTGTACGTAAGTTTGTAAGTTTTATTGGGGTAGTGTATATATCTGTGATCATAAGCAATTACCGAGTAAGTAGAAAAACTTGAATTCGAGAAAAAACGTTTTAAACATTTGGATTATAATGTTAGCCTTAGGGGAAATCACAATATTTTTGCCTAAAACTTTTTAATTAGCCTAGCTGGCGAGATGGGGATTTCACATATTTCTTAAGTCGACTTAGGCGTCTATTGCTTGTGACCACAGATATAATAAACTTTTTTAAAAAGCGATTAATTTTGACGTAAAACACAATATTTCTCTGTTTTGTCATAAAAAAGAACACCATTTTGAAGAAAAAAATTTAACCATTTTCCTAAATAGGGCAAAGAATTTATGAAGCTTCTGTTGAATGCTTATATCTTAATAAGGAAAACCCTTCTCACATTTTTGCTTTTTTCAAAAGTAACTACTATTTTGAGATTCCTAAAGCATTTGGATAAATATGGATATTGACACCGGTATGAGCAATGTAGTATGTTTTTAAAATTACTTATAATAAATGCTTGTGATTTCAGTGTTGGTCAAATCGCAGTAATTTGTTTCTTTATAAAAATTAAAAGAAAGGTGGTACTTCATATCTATATACTTCATATATTTATGAATCGATCTTGGGAGATCGAGTTATTTTTTAACGATTATTTTTATTTCGATTCGAATCGATTAAAAAATCAATTTTTTTTTTTATTTCGATCTGGCATCTCTAATTTACATAAAATTCGAATTGGGCTTGAATTAAGCGAGTAAAGTAAGAAGAAGTTTGATAAGGAGTTTGAAAAGATTTTGAAGAGGGTTAAACAAGTTTAAAGTTCTTCAATGTTTTTGGCTGAGCTTAAGTATGTTGAGTTTTATTGAAATAAATTACACTTAATGTAACACGAAGAATTCGCCTTGGTTATAAATAAAGAATATATGTGATTTGAATTGTATCCATGCATTTTTGTGCAATGAACAATTTTTTCCAATGATGCCTTTTTTCGCATTTTTTAACTTATTCGAAAAGTTTGTGAAGGTACATTTATGCAAATGTTATATATTTGCATTAGTCTCGGACTTTCAAACAAAGTTGTCGTGATTTAAAAGATTTATGGGTATGTACATGTGTGGATATGTGTGTTAATATACACATTTTTAACAAATATTTACTCTTAAATATTTAAGTACGTGTTCATGCAGATATGCATATATACATACATATGTATATGTATGTATGTATTTACTATGCACGCAGAAGCCGGAAACCATCAGATAAGATTGGTATGTTCGTGGCTTCAATCAACAGCCACTTATTTAACTTTCATTATTGAAAGATACAACTTTTAATATGCAGACACTTAAAAAATTTATTATTTACTCAATATAGGAATTTTTTTATAAAATAATTTAAGAGGGTGATTTTGATTATTGATTTTGGTAAATCGATAAACAGGCGCGTTTTTTTCTTTACTTTTTAGGGATATATGTATGTACATACATATGTACTTTACGGATATGCCAATTTACGGATTTTCCACAGAAATCATAAAATCTATTACATTTTAGGATTTTTCACCAAAATATTTCCGATTTGAAAATCTCGCCGAAAATTTCATTATTTTGATTCCGTTGGTAAATTTAAAATTTCTTTTTTTATGCACGGTTCTTAAGCTTAAACGCTTCTGTCATCTGCGGTAATTTTTTGGAAATTTTTTTTTTAAAAACTAATTTTATTTATAAGAATTAGTTTTTTATGGTATTTTCAAGTAGATCCCGCTGAGGGAAACCTTTATATTTTTATCAAATATTTTGGCAGAAGTCTCAAAATAGAATAAAAAACAGTACCAATATATTGTTGTTGTATGTACATTAGGGTGGTCCAAAAACAGTCAAATCGGGATTGTAATTCTCTGGTATAGAATTCTGCAAAGTCAATATTTTTCAATCGGAAAACTCTGCTTCTCTTCAGGAGACTTTCAATAGTAATACCCAATTGTTTATTTAACCATTTTTTAATACTAAAGATTTTTTATTGGTCGCCCCATTGCATTTTTCGGGGTTTTTGTGGGTTTTTTGCGGACCTATAAATTATAGTTGCGATGAAAAAATGGTTAAATAAACAATTGGGTATTATTATTGGCAGATAAACAGAGTTTTCTGGTAGAAAAATATTGATTTTTAACTATTCTATATAATTTTTACGAAAAGTTGTTATTTCCACATATAAAAATCATGGAAAACTTTGAGCGACCTCTAAATATTTGTTGATTTCAAAATAAAAAAACAAGGATATATTTTTTTCGGTATAGAACAATCCTAGGGGATGAGAGCATAAAAATTCCAACTTTACTTTTTTTTACATGCATTTTTGGTCCACCCTAATGCGCATACATGCGGGTAGATGCGTGCTTGCGTTTTCTTTCGACTAAAGTAGCATATATTTAAGTGTTTGCAGATAACAAATAGGTACAATGCATTCGCTATAGTTTATTTGCAGTAAATTCCCCTTACATAATCTGCCAAAATATCACGATTTTTGCAATTTTTGTTATCAGTAAGTCTTTGCCAGCGCTGGTGTTAAATTTAATCGAAGGACGCACGCGTTTTATTTAGCGCGTGTTTTCTCATGTGTTTAAATAAATTTATTGCTTATTTCTCTTTTCTAAGGTTAAATGATTTTGATTTAAGATATTTTTTTTTTTTTTTAGATACTTTAGCATGTACATATATGTATATGTAGGTATGCACACATACACTGAACCACAAAAATCTAATCTAGGTGCAGAGAATTTTCCACAGCGTATGGAAAGTATTTTTTTTTTTAGATACTTTAGCATGTACATATATGTATATGTAGGTATGCACACATACACTGAACCACAAAAATCTAATCTAGGTGCAGAGAATTTTCCACAGCGTATGGAAAGTATTTTTTTTTTTAGATACTTTAGCATGTACATATATGTATATGTAGGTATGCACACATACACTGAACCACAAAAATCTAATCTAGGTGCAGAGAATTTTCCACAGCGTATGGAAAGTATTTTTTTTTTTAGATACTTTAGCATGTACATATATGTATATGTAGGTATGCACACATACACTGAACCACAAAAATCTAATCTAGGTGCAGAGAATTTTCCACAGCGTATGGAAAGTATTTTTTTTTTTAGATACTTTAGCATGTACATATATGTATATGTAGGTATGCACACATACACTGAACCACAAAAATCTAATCTAGGTGCAGAGAATTTTCCACAGCGTATGGAAAGTATTTTTTTTTTTAGATTTGTTTTTGCTTATTTTTTATACGCATAGAGTTCACGCTACAACAAAAAAAAAAAACATAAAAACTTCTAAACTTTGTGCAAAACTCAAAAAAATTTAACAAATTTTCAATATTTTAATGAGATTTTTCTAGAAAAATTTTGAAAATTTTAGTATATCAAAGTTTTAAGTTGCTAAAAAATGCAGTTCATTTATTTATTTATTTATTTTTGCTGACGGTGCCACGCATTTTCCTTCATACAAAATAATCGTACATTCGACATTTTTTTATACGGCAGAAAGAGCACAACACCCTTCAGCAAAATGGCATTATAAAAAATACTTATTTCGCTTTTTATGTAGACATTTTTATGAAGGGAGTAGGAAGTAACTATGGGAAATAACATACGCCAGAAACAGTTTATATTTTTTTCGTGAAGTAAACAAAGTAAGGGCCAATTTCAAAGTGCGTAGTTAACTCCGAAACGACCGTTATTTAGAGATTTTCAGTACAAAAATCTGTAGTTAACTGCCGATTCTGAGTTAACTACGCACTGTGAAATCGGCCCTAAGAATATGTATGGTATAAAAAAATACGTCGAACTAGGAAAAAATACATTTTCACAAATCATATACAATTCCAGGAACAGCCGCAAAATAGACCACAGTACACATATGTACATATGTACATACATACATACATACTACAAAATTACTTGACACCAGTAGCAATTAGGGACGTTCCGATACAAGTAAGTACAAGTACAAATACTCGATACTTCGATTCGATCCAAGTAAAATTATCGATACCTTCCGATTCGACGCTTTTTAGGTATCAATACTTGCGGAACAAGTAAAAGTTTCGATAATTTGTGGTATTAACTTTTCGACACCTACTCTAAAAATGTTAGCATACTGGAATTGGTGTTACCAGAAGACCCTGTTGAAAATATTCTAGTATAAATTTTCTCACAATATCGCTCGATACCATGGTATCGATACTTTTGGCATTGATACATTGGTTCTGACACTACTGGTACCGGAACATCCCTAGTAGCAATCAGTTATAAACTGCGATTAGTAAGATTTCTAGAAAAATAGACTGCAAATGCGAAAAATATGAATGGAAATGCAGTTTGCAAAAAAATACTTTGACAATAAATCTCAATAATTTAGCATTAACTTCGTTCTACTTGCATTGCAACAATAATAAATTATATGAAATAAAGTAAAAACATATTTCAACCTCAAGCATCGATAAGAGGCGCCTTTAAGGGGTATAAATACGCGCTTATGTACATACATATATTTGCATGAGCACATAATGAATGTACACATATACTCGTATGTATGAATGTATATTATGTATTTACAATCGCATGCAGTTGAATAGGGGCAATGCTTAATCATTATGAGTAAAATAATTTAAATCAACATTTAATCATAAAATATGCTTAAAAATAATAGTTATACGGTGTACAAAAAAAAAGTCATGAAATACACCCGAAACAAAACCTAGTGTAGGTTGTAGTTGTGGTCGAGTAGAGCACGAAAAAAGTTCCGTATATGTAGTTTCTGAACCCTTAATTTTTTTATGTAAAAAGAACTGTTATGTTCGTACTTGATGTGCTTATCTATTAACAGACTGACTATTTTTCATCCGATTTAAAAAAACACGAATATGTTGTTTTTCCGATTTCAAAAATTTTCAAGATGGTGCTTGAGGAGGCTAAGAGCAATGGGTCTCATGTATAAAAAGTGAGCTTAAGCTCCGACTCGATTTTCAATACAAATTCTTGAGCTTAAGCTCACTCCATCAGTGCAAAATATGTGTAATATGTATATGTAGATATATGTATTATACATTTATAGTAAATATTGATGACCCGTTTTGCCACACTGCTCAAAAAATATGAGCTTCCGGTACATACACACTAGGGTTTCGGAGCGGAGCGGGCAAAGGAGCAAGGAGCTAAGGAGCAAAGTATTTTGGCTGGAACGGAGCTGGAGAAAAGAGCAAAAAAAATGCATTTGCACCTTAAAGAAAATAAAATTTACTTATTTTTTTTGCCACTGAAAACAACAGCGTTAAATAAATTGTCATTATATTTTTACTTTGGCAATACTGTTAATTGCACAATGCGCAGCAGTCAGTGATAATTGCCACTTAAATTTGGACGGCGATAAAAATAATCACTCTCCAGCGGTCAGGCGCTTCCTTGAAAAAGCATATGTGAAGTGCAGAAGGAAAGAAAAATTTCATAAAAACAGCCCAAAACCTATCCGTTTCAAAACAATTTTCTGTTATTGTCTGTAAATACATTTCTGCGTACACTTTACTGGAAAAACAGATCGTAAAAGTATCCGAAACAAATCCGCATTTCATCAAATATTTTTCGTTTTTCGTATCCATTTCGGATTTTTTGCTGACTGGATTAATAGCTGCCATTTTATTTACAAGACAATATCATATCAATAGCTGTACATATTTTTCAGCTATTTTTTCGCGGTTAGGGCTCGATAT
>NW_016180448.1:0-6759 GCF_001687245.7 Rhagoletis zephyria | reverse complement strand
AAAAAAACAAGTTTTCGTAGAAATGGTATAGAATTTTTTTATCGGAAAATACTTTTTCTCTTTAGGACATTCCCCATAATAATACCTAAGTTTTTATTTAACCACTTATTCATAGCAACTATTTGTCATAGGTCTGTAAACAAAAACCGCCGGAAAATGCAATGGGTAGGACCAATAAGAAATGGTTAAATAAACAATTGGGTATTATTATCGAAGCCTGCTGAGGACAACCGTCGAAAAAAATTGATTTTCAAGAATTCTATACCATTTCAAGTTGTTTATCCCAATATAAAATACATGAAAACTTTGAGCGCTTTTGCGACATCTAAATATTTATCCCCCTAACGTGAAATTAATATATTGCGTTAATATTAATGCATTAGACAATTTATGGCTAATTTGTGCGAATTTTTGCAGAAGCGGGCATTCTGCTATATTTCATCCCTTTAATGTAATATATCGGGGTAATACTGATTAAGCCAGGACTTATTAATTTATTTTAACCGTTGAATACAAATGTTTTCGTAAAATACGCTCTTATAATAAAAATTAATAAGAATGGTAATGAACGGTTATGGAAATATTTCTACTTTTTGGTATATTTTCAAATCATTCATATTTTTATACGCATACAAATGTCTGGTTAGCAGGGCTGCAAACCGGTTTTGAACCGAACCGTCCGTCGCTTTTTTGGGGCTTTGAACCGAACCACGAACCGTATCGATTTGATTAACAGCGCCAGCAAACAAAAAATTCAAAAACTCGGAATTTTTAAGTTTTGATTAAAAAGGTAAGAGCTTTGATGCAACTTTGTTGAAGTTTGCAGTTTTTCAAATTTTCACACAAATCTTGAAATTTTGATTTATATGCTTGTAATTATACAACGAGCTATCTTAATATAAAAAAATCCCGAGTCAATGTGTTCCTTTACGCTAATCTCCGAAGCCCCTTAACCGATTTCAATGAAATTTTGTGGGTGTGTATTCTTGGTTCCAACTTAAAAGATAGAGTAGTTTTGAACCCACGAACAAATATTTTTTTCATCGAAGTTTTTTCTGTGCTTCCCGCAACGTTCTTAAAAATCCCGTGCCGCTTGGCATGGGCCTAAAGGATTGCTGCTCTAATCAAATCAAGGGGTGGAACTGCGAAATATTATTACTGTTTTTATATACTAGCTCATTGGATTTGTTGTAATTTTCTACTTAATAAACGCTTTGAAACGAGAAAGTTAATAAATACTTTTAGCCAAGGCTACTCGAAAATTTCCAGTTAGTCAGTCCTGTTTTGCAAATTGTGCGATTTGAATTCGAGGAAACTTACAAAACCTATTACGGAGCATTCCTAATAATAAAAAGGCAAACATTTTGCACTAAGTGCCTCTGCCAATCGGTAACTTTTTTCTCCGTGGTGTGACGGTGGAAAAATTTGCTACGGTAAACCGGTGGTTATTGTCCAATTTTAAGCCATTTGATATGCTGTACTAAGGCCAACAACCGTGCTTTGAGGGAAATTGGTGCAGCGGCTACCGAGTTATACACATGTAGTTATACCTAATCAATTTATGAGATTTAAAATGAAAAACGCGGGGCCCATGCAATAGAATTCAAGTTACACACACATCGCTACCTAAAGCTGAAAATGTGCCAAGTCCATTTTTTCGATAATTAGTTTTTGATGCAGAATGGCAGGTAATACGAAACTACATCGATTTTTCGTCTCTCCTGAACAATTTCAAAACATGGACCTGACACCTTTTCGCCCTTAGGTGACGATATACAATTCATTAACAAGTTCATTAGATTTCATTGACAATAAATTTACAGACCAATTTGTAGACTCGGTTGCCAAAGTTTTCTGTGTTTCTTGATATATTAGATAGACACAATTCTAATTCTAATACTTCTCGTAACTCCGAAATCTATGAGTTCGGGTATTTGTTAAGGTCAGAAAGTCAATATGTTTGCTGCCCAGTAGATAAAATTTCAGATCATCTCATCGCCTCGCCCGCGTCGTATACGTCTTAACGTTAACTTCAGATTCTTAAACACCAACCACTACAACCCCCGTGGAAAACATCTCAAGTGAATCGGATTGACTTAATTTTTTTTCTGCCATATTGGGTCCGCCATTTTGAATTTTTCCAATCTGACCTCAGATTCGTAATAAGCTTCCCCAAGAATCTCAGAGGAAAACGTTTCAAGCGGAGTGAATCGATTTTAATTTTTTGGCCGCCATATTGGATTCGCCGTTATGAATTTTTAAAATCATGCTCTAGGTTCGTAATCAGCAACCTCAAAAACATATACATACCTACATTTTTATTTGATAATTTTAAGTTATTAATCTTTGTAATCCGTCCTATAGAATTGTGGCCGTAGTACTGTACCGATTGACGTGATGTGGAAATGAATTTTACACCGCTTCCCTCGGTCACATGTTCTCGGTCGTGATCTAAGCGTCGCACAAAAAAATGTTCGTACAAAAGTTGTGGAAATTGAAACTCTCTACAACTTTGGCATTTGAATACGCTACGTATTTTTATATAAGAATTGGTGAAAAATTGCGAAAACCGTGACAATGTAAAATTTTTTCTTAGTTTTTGCTAGTTATTTACAAAACAAATATATTTTAATATGGGAAATTAAATTCTCTACAAATTTTTATTGAACCATTTTTACGAAAAATGCAAGATAAGATTGCGAATTGCCAAAATCCAAAAAAAAACACATTAAATCCAAGATGGTGGAATGTTTCCATACGAAATTAAGGGTCAAGACTGTGGATCCATGATCTACGTGTCGAATAGAAGTAAACTGCATCAAAAGTTCGCTACTAAATACACATTTTTTTTGAGAAAAATTCTAATTTTACTGGGCAAGTATTAAAAATTGTATTTGCTCGCACAAAAAGCAAATAAATCGAGAGTAGGCTAATTATATTTTTTTGCAAAAAAGAGGAAGTTTTACGGAAAATGCATAGCTGGAAAGGAAATGCAAAGTGATAGTAAGCCCCATTTAGATTTCTCGTGATGTCATATTTACGCTTCAACAGATTTTTGTAAGAAACTTCTTAGATTTTGCCAAAAAAGTGTTAAAAAAAATCGTTAAAATGGTTGTTCTCGTTCTCATGGATTCATATATACTTAGGTAGAGTGCCACCTTGAATGCCTTCAACAGGTGCTCGATTCTTTTTAAATACCGTAGAAGTGGCATAAACATCGGCATCCTTCTCTGCATCCATCTGTTAGTTTTTAACATCAGTCTCAATCCCATGGTAAAACAAATGTTAACCCATTAATTAAATTCATGTTTGATAACTTTTCTGAACAGTGTTTTCATTCTCATTTCACTGGTTGCTTTATTCATTTCACTACTCATGCAAACTTACGAAATTTGCCAATAACACATTGCTGGTATTGTTGTTGTATTTACATTTCCACATTGTTAGTTTCCCCAGCGCGCAGGTATTTATTTTCTTTTGCTACACTGCAAATTGATTTCGGAATTTTGCACCTACCGGAAAATTAATTTCCTCAATAACAACGCCAGCAATTCGAAATAATTTATCAAGGAACCAAAGTACTTTGGAGCGCGATCAATTCGTGGAAACAAAACTAAAAATTTATAAATTTTCAAATGAATTCACTCGTGCAGATCTTCACTAAGCGAGCTGCATTTACTTCCACTGCAAATAATTTTGTGAACTTATGCGAAAAGTGCAGCAACGTGATTTGTTTTGTTTCAAATTTTAAAATTTTTTTCAACACTGTTTTTTATCAAAATTTTTTTTAAGTATTTAATGCGAATAAGGCCTCTTTAACACTAGTAGCTATTGGGACATTATTATTTTATTTTGGCTCTTCATCGCCACTACTTATTTCAGATGAGGGTACATCGCACAGGTTCGCAAAAAGAGGGATATGTTGTAACCAAAAATAACCTTTGAAACAAGTTTAGTGCTGACAAGCGAAATATTTTTCGTACAAATAGAAGTAAACTTACTCAAACGGAAAAGGGTAGCTAAGCGGAAATGCATCTGAGAGAGAAAATTTCGTTAGCGGAAAATGCACCTAAGCGAATAGGCAGCTAAACGGAAAATACTGCATAAAATAAATATCCCACACGTTCTTTTATTATGTGTATTAACACAAAATTTCCTATTTGGTGGAAATCCCAAAAAACTATACTTGGGAAAGGATCACTACTGTATTTCTTACTGTATTTTTCTCAACAGATTACAACAAAAGACAGCTTCAGCTTTTGCACTTTAATATTATCGAGGTTATTGGCGTTGCCTTTGGAGATGTAAGAATTACATAAAATTGTAAGCCGTCAAAAATTGCACACATATCGTTGTCACTAATGTAAAATATCCAGAATGAATTTTTTTTTGGAAATGCATTGTAAAGATATTTCATTGTTTACTCACATACTACGATACTACGAAGTTCGTTGTCATATAAAAACCGCCCGGAAAGCATACATATGTTTGCTATGTATACACTAATGGACATTCCAAAAGCGTTTTGATTCGCCTGTAAAATTTTAAAATACACGTATATATACATATGCATCTATAAAAGACGACGCACAGTGGTGCAAACGGGAAATTTACTGAATAAAGGCCTTCAGCTCACAATTCTTGACGGTGTTTAATTTTGTTTTCTTTTTTAATGTTACTAAATTCTTATGAGGTTTGAGAAGCTACTTTTTTAAATTTTTATGTGTTTTTTTTTTTTTTTTTAGTGCAAAGTAGCAATGAAAAAAATTCCACACCAAAAAAATTGCAAATGTTATAAATAATTGTTCACCAAAATTAAAGGTTTTGAATTTTTAGAAAAATTGCCATTTTTATAGGCCGTTAAATTTTAGTATAATAAAGTACAGGTTTCAAGTGGCAAAGAATTCACGTTGATTTCTAATATAGTACATATATAAATTTTTTATTTATTATTTTTTTGTACATAAAATATTAAAATTTCTTAACACATGAAACTTTGCACTTTACACTGTTCGGGAGTCGGCTTGGGAATAGATGAAACCAAGTTTTTCTTAAAATCTGGAATGTATATAAAAAAATATATTTCTCAGTTTTAGTAGTAGCATTTAAAATATTTAAAATAGAAGGAAGGATACCAAAAATAGCCGCTGAGTGTACTTTGGTGCAAAAAAAATTAATAAGCATAATTTAGTGAGATCGCAGAGAAACATTGTTTGCACTTTTCCTTCATGTTTCTTCCATTTATGGCTCCAAAGCGCATCCTAGCGGCCGTTTTTTGTATAAATAAATTGCAAATTCAGAATCTTCGGATTCCCAAACCTCCCGGGGAGCCTTTTTGATATATGTATAATTATTGGTATTTAAATCAATTTCAGTTGTTTTTAATTCAGCTCTGCAACCACAAACTTTAACAGAAAATAATGTTTAATACCGCCAACCTGGGAAAATTTAGAAACTACTCTTTTGTATACAATCCAGACTTTCAGAAAAATGTGTTTTCATCAATTCAAAAAATTGAAAGTTTCGTAGGTACAGTGTTATTATTACTGATATTTATTGGCTATAAAACTGCATACCTAAAACCAATTCAAAAAATTTAAAATTTCGTAGGTACAGTGTTATTATTACTGATATTTATTGGCTAAAAACTGCATACCTAAAACCAGTCAAAAAGTAAAAAAAAAAAACAACCCTTAATTTTGGTAAAAACTTGTTTAAATATAAATTTGAAATGCGCAATTTTTTAGTTTTAATGGAATCCTATAATTGTTTTAAAAAATGTTTATTTATAACATTCATTAGCAAGAACAGGCGAATTAATTTTAATTATCTACATTTCTTCCAATTACAAAAAACTTTAAAATCCGTCATAAATATTAGACTCAAGTTCTTTTTGAATAATAAATGTCACATTTGCACCACTGTGCGCCGAACGAGTTGATGACGACAATTATATGTATGTTCATACATTTATAAATTGCACTTGAGACTAACTATATATGTATGGACATACATATGTATGCATATCCAATGAAATTACAAAATGCATTTCATAAATTATTTTAGAATATTGTAATGTGAAATTGTTGCCATATTTTCGAATCGAATTTATAAGAGCAATCATATTTGTAAACAAATGAAATAAATATAAAATTAATACTTCCAACCACTAAATTATACAAAAATATATAATCCATAACTGTCACATTTTTTGATCTAGGTCCCAATAATTACAGAATTTTGAGAGCATTAGTCTCATTTTACTCAGTTAAATGGTATATATATATATTTTTTAAATTTAGAATGATAGAATTTGTTGATGTTAAACAGTTAGGCAATAAAGTAAAATATACGTTTTTATTTGTATATATATGTATGTTTGCGTGTGCATTAGGGTGGTCCAAAATAAGTTAAGCTGGAATTTTAATGCTCTCACCCCCTAGAATTGTTATATACCGAAAATCTTATACCCATTTTTTTTTTCAATCAAAAACTAGCTAGTGGTAGCTCAAAGTTTTCCATGTATTTTGTATATAAAAAAAAAAAACAATTTTTCGTAGAAATGGTTTAGAGTTCTTGAAAATCCATATTTTTCAATCGGAAAACTTAGTTTCAGGAGACTTTCAATAATAATACCCAATAGCTTACCTAACCATTTTTTTATACCCGAGCGCACTTGTGCACAAGGGTATATTAATTTTGTTCACATAACGGTTGTTTGTAACAGCCAAAACGAATCGAGATAGATATAGACAAATG
>NW_016180447.1:4918-6759 GCF_001687245.7 Rhagoletis zephyria | reverse complement strand
TAACAAATGATTCAAGCGTTAAGTCGTATATGTATGGTATTAAAAAAAAATTTACCTCTTATATTATGTAACAGAGAATAAGCAAGTAGATAACGTCGTTTAAAGTATGGGAGGTTGCAAAAATTTTACAGCAGGAAGTAAAAACAGTCTTATTTCCAAACAGTTCCCTCTCTTATCCCTACCTTATATCTTTAAATATCGATATTTTAATATGAAGGGATAAGACTTGATGCCAAGGGTTTTCGACGGGCAAATCTCATTTTTGGCACAAATGTCAGTTAGGAGGTTTTGCACTTTAAACGGCAATAATCCATCCATAATTATTTTACTAGTATAATTATTTTCGGTGAATGGCAATGTCTTAACGACCAGTTGACATGCGCAAAAATTGTGCTGCTGCTTAAATACATACATACATACATACATATGTACCACGTCTATGCATTTCAGTTCAGGAAAAAGATAAGCATAGATATTTATGAGTTGCTTTATTTGCGTGTAGAGAAGCCACTTAATAGGCTTGTTGACAACTTTCATTCCTCTCAATGCTTGCTGCCTATTAACGGGTATTTATGGGTATTAGCGACACTTTCTTTTCCCTCTTGCTTGTGCTTGAGCTTAGTGCACAAATTTCTTAAGCTGAAACAATTAGCAGGCTTGATTCACAATTCGCCAAAGTAAAGCCATTAAATGGATTGAATAATAATGACATGTACATATTTATATGAATGCGAAATTATAAGGCAGATTTTTTTATTATTATTATGAAAATTAATATGCCGTAACAAAAGGAGGAAGAAAGCCTACTACAAAAGGAGGAAAAAAAATTTCAGGAAAACGGTCTGGCTTACCATGGAATTAAAAAACAAAAGCGGCCTGCAATTTCACTGATACGCTAATGAGTATGAAAGCGTATGTAAGTATGTACACTAGGATGTTCCAAAAATGCATTTGAAAAAAGTTAAGTCGGAATTTTAATTTAGAATTCTTGAAAATCAATATTTCTCTTCAGGAGACTTCTAATAACAAAAACAATTTTTTTTTTAGTTTCCCATTCTTTAATACTAACGATTTTTTACGGGTCTCCCGTTGCATGTTTTTGGGATTTTAGGAAACCTATAAAAAAATTTTAGTATTAAAAATGGTTAAATAAACAATTGCGTATAATAAGTAGAAGGATCCTGAACAGAAGCAGCGTTGTCCTTTCAAAAAATGTTGGGTTTTGAAAATGCTATACCATTTTTACGAAAAATTAATTTTTCGCTTACGTGGAAAACTTTCAGCGCTGTAGGCGATCTGTAAATATTTTTTGATTGCAAAATAAAAAGAAAAAAGGAGTATTTTTTTATGTTATGGAACACCCTGATGTACATACACATATGAACTTATATGTATGCATACACACATATTAGGGTGCTTCAGAACATGAAGTGTGAATTTTTTCCGAGAAAGACGATAGGTTTTTCCCAGAAATTTTAATTTTTTCCCTAATAGCGTATACTACACTAGGTCATACCACCTTAAAAAGAGAAAAGAGTTCGCAGTACCTCGCGTACCACAGGGGACCAAATGTTGAACCTGGTGCGAAATTGGCCGAAAACTGTGGTATTAGCAAAATAGCATTAATTATCGCATTTATGTTTGCCATATTTCTAACGGGTGATTTTTTTGAGGTTAGGATTTTCATGCATTAGTATTTGACAGATCACGTGGGATTTCAGACATGGTGTCAAAGAGAAAGATGCTCAGTATGCTTTGACATTTCATCATGAATAGACTTACTAACGAGCAACGCTTGCAAATCATTGAATTTTATTACCAAAATCAGTGTTCGGTTCGAA
>NW_016180447.1:0-1972 GCF_001687245.7 Rhagoletis zephyria | reverse complement strand
GGTGTTATTTCTAGTCCTTAATTTGCAGCTTGCCATGACCTGCTTTCACACAGTGGAAGATTGGTAGTTGTCCCCGCAGCTCCAGCCATAAAATGATTGGAGACCGGTCTGTTAGGGCATCCTTTCCCCCCACTGTCGCCTGCGTCGCTCGTATTGGGACCATCCCTGTCGCTTAAGCCCCCTCTGCCTCCTACAATGGCGGTCTGACGCCACCCTGCTCGAAGCTGAAGCCGTCCTCCATATCGATTCTTTTGTTTTTGAAAATTTCACTCATAAAATTGATCCCAGGTTTGTGTGCAAAGGTAGGGCTAGATAGAACCGGAGGTCACCAGGTATCCGGAGCACTCCGTTCTAGTCTGGGCTGGTTATTAATCTGGGTCCCCGGCCAAGCTGAACAGCAGCACGGGTCGCCTAACACCTTGTTCCAACCCAGAGCTATTTTCAAGAGGTTTGCTCCTCCATTACCTCCATATGCCACGATTAAAGACCATTTCCATATATCTAAGCTATTGAGGAGCTTGAGCACATGGCACTGATTTCTGACCTTAGCTGGACACCGTTCTGACATCGCAAAGAACCTAAAAAATGTGGTGCCCATTACGAGTCGTCACCCTCGTGGAGGATTTTCCCGTTCTTAAAATGGTGCACTCTAATAAGGCAAAACCTGGTTTTCGTTAATGCAAAAAAATGTTTTTTTTATATCCCTTTTGGCTTAACCGTTGTTGTAGACTTTTTAGTGACGGCAAAAAGGGCGTAATCGAAAAAATTACCCGTTTCATTAGAGATGGCCAAAACAAAACCACCAGTATAATATACCTAAATCAGTCTTAACTTGTTCATTAACCTTCACGTTATGCCAGTGTTAATAAGGAAAAAAACACCTACTAAAAAATTTACTTTTTGTCGCTTACGCCTTTTTAGCGGTTAGGTCTCGATATGTGTAAGTGATCTTTTGATAACTGGATAAATAGTCAATTAATAAATTTGATTGTGGTCTTACGGCTTTACATACATGTTTTCAATGTTCAATGACTACATTAAAAGCCCTAAAGAGTGGAGACACATTTACAAGGATAGGTTTCATTTTTTCCCAACCATTTACCGCAAAATATTTATAGCAACTGCACTCACAGTTCGCAGCAGTTAAATATTTCTTTGTTGCATATTTATCGGCGCTAAAGGAAATTAATGCAGAAAGACTCAATTCATTGTCTACTCTTGATTTATATTGATGAAAGAGCAATGAGTGCTACAGTGGCAATAAAAGAAAACATGTGAACAAATATGTACGTACACAAAAAAAAAAAAACAAAAAAAAAACAACAATACTTACAATTACATACGTACGAGCTTAAAGCAAGTATACATGTAAATCAAGTAATTGGAGAAGGCAAAAGGAGTATTGTATGTATGTATAGCGGCTAAATACTTAAAAGAAGCGGTTGCCGCAGAAACGTACGTGCATGTATTTATTAATACCCAGTGGGAAAATGTAATGTATAGCAATCGAAAAAATAATCAGTAAAACAGCCGTTTTCGGATTCGAAAGTGCATTTTTTCCTACGGTGATGTTTTAGGAAAAGTGTGGCATGCAATTTTGCATTACCATTAATGCAGGTATGAATGCGATTTAATATGAATTTTTTCGACTTTTTTGATACATTAATGCTCATTACATATTAAACAGTAAAAGAGTCTAACTAATAAGAAAAAAATTACATTATTTATCGCGCATGTAATGCATTACTATTTTTCCCACTGGGTAGTTTGTGCAGAAATATAGCATAGAGCCCTAACCGCCAAAATAACGTAAGCGAAATTTTTTTCAAAATTTTATTTTTGTTGCAGAAATGCATCTACATGCTTTAGGAATATTTCTTCATAAAAAAGAAAATTTTGAAAAAAAATTCCGCTTACGTTTTCTTGGCGTTTTATGTAGAAGGCCTCCCCTGCGTTGGAAAGACCAGGTGGA
>NW_016180446.1:0-6760 GCF_001687245.7 Rhagoletis zephyria | reverse complement strand
CTGCTGAGTTGGCATACTGAATATGCATGCGACTTCATTTCAATTTTTTCAGATTTTGTTGATTTTTCCTGCTCCTTTCAAGCGCAGTTGCTCGGTCGTTATCCTACACCCACACACACACACACACACACACACGGACACAAATGCAACTATGAAGAGCTTTTCCCCACTTTCTCCACAGCTGCTATCACTCTGCGTTTTTATGCTGTAGTTGGCATTTAGTTAGTTGCCATTCCCGTTGACAATGCTTCTATTATTGTTGTTGTTGTTGTTACGCTGGTACTAGCACTGCTATTCTGCAACAATGTCAGTTAATAAATTTCACTTGCATATGCATGTGTATGTAAATTTGGGCGAAATTGGAAAAAAGGCCAATTTGTGTTATCACATGTGAGAGAGCATAGACACAACGAAAGCAAAATGTGTATCTACCCAACAAACAGTTAGGTTTGAGCTCAACTTGAGGTTAAGTTGAGAACTAAGGTATTTCTTCTCAAATCTCCAACGTTGTTTCTCAACAGTATCTCAAGTGGAGGATGATAGCGTTCTCAATAAAAAAGGAATTTTTCTTTANTACGCTGGTACTAGCACTGCTATTCTGCAACAATGTCAGTTAATAAATTTCACTTGCATATGCATGTGTATGTAAATTTGGGCGAAATTGGAAAAAAGGCCAATTTGTGTTATCACATGTGAGAGAGCATAGACACAACGAAAGCAAAATGTGTATCTACCCAACAAACAGTTAGGTTTGAGCTCAACTTGAGGTTAAGTTGAGAACTAAGGTATTTCTTCTCAAATCTCCAACGTTGTTTCTCAACAGTATCTCAAGTGGAGGATGATAGCGTTCTCAATAAAAAAGGAATTTTTCTTTATATGAAAATAGGACTGTTTCTCAAGTTGAGAAAATGCTAGTTCTCAACTTGAACTCCAATGTTATTCTCCGATTCCTCTCAAACATTTCATTGAAATACTTCATTTTAATTCACTTTACAATATATAGTCCGACAGTAATTCTACCACTTAGTTCACTTCGTGTTTTATTTTCATTATTGCATATTATTTACTTTTTGTTGGCAATTTTCCTCTTTATATAGCTTTAGTTTTTCACTTCACTTCGGTTAGAGATGAGTTGCAGAATGTTGGATATCAACTTGAGAACTATGCATTTCTTCAGGGTTGCAGAAATATTATTTTTGTGTTTATTGGGTATGCGAAAGAGATGGGATAGGTGTACACTGCTGGTGTGCGCTGCAACGCGAAAAACGTCAACAGATAACCAATGCTGATAAAGGGTGCGGGGAAGAAGCGTAAGTTACAGCAGCAGTGAGTGACTGAGGCAAAGTTCGAGTGTATGCTGCGGCTGAAGCGACCCAACAGGAAATATATCTAACTACAAGTTAAATTGAAGTTGATTAGGAAGGAACTAAATGTCACTATTATCGTTGAGGAAGGCTGACTATATTGTTAGGGCGATCACCGCGAAATATTTAAGGGTGGTTACCTCGGCAATAATTTCAACTAACTTGTAACTAATTACGTTTGGACATAAAATATCAATAAGAAAAACAAAATTTTGTTTAACTTTATTTAAAGATGTTGCACTCAGCCCTTTAACCCTCTTGTCCGTGTCTAGCTCACGCAATTCACAATATTATCGTTTTAAGCAACTACCTGATTATCAGGGCAACCATCACCGCTGACAAGCTTCCAAGGGCAGGAAATTTTCAGAAACGAACGCAAAACTTTATCACCGTTTGCCTTTATTTTAGAACCGGACACGAAAAGAGAAAGGGACAATAAAAGGGCAACATTTTTTTGTAAGAACGAAATCACCATTAAACATTACATACTCGTCTACATATTCTGCTGGTGCCATATTCGAATTCCCTTAGACATAAATTCAAAATTATAATAAAAAACTTCGATCTTCATTTTACTTGTCCTGAATTCGAAAACGTATTTGTGAAGTGCAGAAAAAAGCAAAATTTATATGAGGATATTTAAATAGAAGCATGTTTAAAGAAAATAATCTCCCGATTACGTCTGCATGACTCCTGCATTGCTTTTCAACTAGCTTCAAGTTAACTTTTTGTTGATAACTACAAGTTATATATTTTATAGAAATGCCGCAAATAAGCTAACTACAAGTGGGTTATTTTTTATCAATTGATATTTTTTCTGCAGGGGGGTGTACATATATGTACATATCCTTGCATGTGTTGATAACTGTGAACTGTGGGTATTAGTGCGCGCTTTAGACATTCCCACGTGTGTGACTGAAAGCTCCCTGGTGTGTGTAAGTAGTTCTCAGGACTAAATGAACTTAAGGTTCATTTCATAGAATTTGCTGTATTACATGCTTCCTTTCCACTTCTGCATTTTGCATTTAGTTAATTGTGATTTTTTCGTTAGTTTTACTCTTCTGCTTATTTTTTTGTTACTTGGTGTATTTCTGTCGCAAAGAAAGTAATATGCATAAATTTTGTGTTTTAAAAATTCATGAATATATGAGCAGTGTCGTTTTTTCTTTTTCTTATTTAGTCAAATTTACCAAAGAGATGTGGTTGTAGAAAATGAAATAAAAATGGAGAAAATAAATAAAACTCTTTCGCTTGAAATTAGATTTTCATTAAGATTATGCCAAAACTGTTGTTTACGTGTGTGCATTTCTTCAGAGGGATGATTATCTATACAAAAAATTACTGTGTATTTTTAAAGAGCGCGCCCTCAATAAGAAGTCCATATTACATCGTTTTTTGTGTGAATTTCGCATAAACGCACTGATGTGATCTTGTACGAAAAGCGATTGAAGAAAAGTGTTTATTGTTGCCCTTGTTTAATTGTACTAAAACTAACTACATGTTTATTTTTTTTTGTTAAATATTAAAATCATTTCGCTAGGGCTGTGCTTTGTAAAGTTTCGAATTTTGATTTTATTTTCTTTTCAAACCGAATTCAAAAAAATGAGGAGTCTATCAAGACGTCGAATATTTTGTTTTATTTTTTATGCATGTTACCGCATAACATTGGACCACGTGTCCCGATTTCGATAATTTTTTCATGGTAATTCTAATTTGGTTTAATTACTATCATTTGATAATGAAGAAGGTACCTAACGGTATATGAGCGTTGAAGTTGGTTGTATTTTTCGCCTAAACATTAACTCTTGGGATTCGATTCCTTTTGGCCACAGACAGTTTGTTCTAAGGTTGAGTTGACTTTTGATTTTGCAATTCCTTCTTTTTTATGTCAAATTGGTGTGATACTTAATGTGCCAGAATTTTAAAAGGCATACTCAGAAATTTTTCCGTTTAGTTTGGATGTCAAAACTTAAAATGAAAAACGGTATGGTGATACTACTATTTTCGGGTATTCGGTGGTGTGGCCCATTCAATTCTAGTCTAATAAAGTGCAAGTTTGAAGTAGCTAGGATTTTCAGTTGATTTTTTAGAATTTTTTTTTGTGTGAGGGTGTTGCGGATTTTTTTCATATAAAAAAATTTTTGACCATGTGTTATATGGAAGAAAATGCGCAACATCCTACACAAAAAAATCTAAAAAATCAACTGCGAATCCTAGCAACGTCAAGATTGCACTTTATTTGACCTTAGACCAAAATTGAATGGGCTACACAACTGCATACCCGAAAATTTTCTAAATAAGCTAATTAAAAATTTTGAAATTTTTATGACAGTTTTTGAACTTTTTTTATAATTTTTTGCAATTTGTGCAAGCTTTGAAACTTGTATTAATGTGGTTTAAATGAAAATTATTAAAAATAAATAAATGAACATAATTTGCAAACAATATCATTTTGAATTTCGTTGCTAATTAGTTGATTGCATCTGTATGTATGTACCTCTACCCTCCGCTTTAGCTAAAGGTCATGTTATTAATCTCTTAACATTTACACATACAAAAATAAAATTTCTGCAGCTTTCGATCCAACTTTCACTTACTTATCTCAATTCTTATAGAAATTCTGTAAACGTATTACCCTTCATAAAAGGAGGAACTATTACGCAGCGAAGAGAAGAGAGATCTGGCTATCAGCAAAAAGTGCGATCAATAAATCAAATTTGACACAGTTTTCACAGCATAAAAGCATATACATACATACGTATGTATTTCCTATTCTTTTTTCCTCGCTCACACGTGGAGCTGCCAGTCAGTCAACTATTGGCATACAATTTTATTTAAGCATAAAAGGGATGATTTACTCCAATTTGTGGGGTGTCAGAATAACAGCAGGTGTGTACTCTTATATTAATTGTTGTTGCTCGACTGATTGCTTTTTACGATTTGTTGTTATTGCTGTTGGATGGCATTCAACTTGCCCAATTTGTTGTTATTTCATGTGAGCTAAACTTTCAATTTATCACTCGCACAGCTCTTTGACTTTTAAATATGTTATAAGCAAGAGCAATTTTCCTGGAGAGCAAAAAAGAAGTGGGAGCTTATGTGACATAGCAAATACATACATACATATGTACGTGCATATTTGATAGATAAATTAATAGTGTGTGTGTGCATATGAATGGCTTACGTGTGTGCACGAAACGGTTGTATGCAAAATTTCCTTATAAAATATTTATGTAGATACCTGTGTGCGAGTAGTGAAACTGTCAACTTAAACTGACATTCAATTTCTTACCTGCCGTCATAAGCAAAAACTAATATTAATGTAGTACAAAGCAACTTTGTTCTGTCAAGCGCACACTTGCAGCCATAATATGTACATATGTATGTATGGTGCTGTGTATGTATGTATGTATGGACGTGTTGTAGATAACTTTTCAATATCCTTTAAAATAGCAGCCCGCATACTTATATGGAAGTCTATCAAATAATTTAGTTTGCGGTGCTTAAAAACCCGGCAAGAAAGTGACTGACTAGATAACATTGCAGATTTTGTATAAAGGTTTAGAAAAACTGCTATTGGATATTTGTAGAACATCCCAGCCAAGGCAGATAGTCCTTAGGACTTAAGTCAAAATTCGTCTGAAAAGTATGGATAAATATAAGCTTATACTGTCTTTAATCATAAGTCAAATTCCGTTCAAAGATAATCCCTAATTAAAAGAATAAGAAAATATATCACCAAACGTCTAAGTGACATTACCAGGATTTGACAGTGAATTAGCTATTAGCGCTAAACTTAAGACACTTTACCTGCAACGAGATCTTTCATCAGCGAAGGCATCAAACTTCCTAGACGAGACTGAGACGACCGTTCGGGGAAACGATATATATGCATACCTGTATGTATCTCCCTACATACACAAAGGCAAAGCATTTTTGCAAAATTGCTCCCAACAAGAGCTCGTTTACGCCTGTTTTGCTTTCAAATACTCAAATTCTTGCAGCTGAAAATCAATCACACAAAAACATTCGCACTCTTACCCAATATGTATACCTACTATTTACCGTCATCCAATGACAATTTTTGAATATTTTTTTTTACTCTTCTCGACACTCCTCACTTCCTTTCTATCGTCTGTCACATGTGCCAACTAAAAAGCCAAACATAAATTCTTCAGAATAACACTTTCAAGGGAAAGTAGGAAGGTATTTGTCGAGTGTGTCGTTGGCAGAGAAACTTTGACTGCCGACTGCCAGTGAAGGATGTGGCGACAAGCTCTCCTTTTACTTGCTTCCCTACGCCCGCCTGCTGACGCGCACCGTCCGGCCGACAGACAAGTGAGTTTGGCAAGTCTGTCATTGCCAGCTTACTTTCCCAGCTGTCACACTTCAGTTATGTACTCTCCCAGGCGTGCACGTACATATACATACAAACGCCTTAGTGAAGGCATCACTGAATATACTGGTACATATGTATATGTATATGTAAGTTTGTACTCTAACTCAGGCTGAAACGAAAAGTGAACTCAACTAAATTTTTGGAAGCAAGCAGTTGAGAGTCAAATATTTTTTTTGCAAAGCTTTTGGAGTTGTTGTTGCCATGTTGAAGTGGCGGAAGTGACATCATTGCTTGCCTGTAAGGAGGAAATTTTCGGCATATTAAGCAGTTCAAAGGTTAGACACGCTTAAAGGAGCAAGAACTGGCATTGAAAAGCTGTTGAAAGTTGCATTTGGCAGTCAAAATCACGACTCTTGAACGACTTTTACTTGGATTTCTTTTACTTCCAACCGCGAAGAACTTCTTCTCTATAACGCAAAGTGAAAAATGATATAAAAAGTGAAATAGTAAAATTCAAATGAAAATGGTGAAAAAAACGGTAAGCATCTATTTAAGCGCTTAAAAAATGTGTGAAAACGCCGCCGAAGCGAAAATGCATTTTTTCTTCGATTGGTGTCTTTTTGGCTGTATTGCAGCAGTTGCTTGTAACACTTTTTTTCTTCGTCTTTTTCAGCCACTGCTGCGCTTTTCTTATTCACATTTGGCATGACGTAGGTGTCTAGACATTCTAATGTTTCCTGCCAACTACATCTCCAATTCTATCTATGACCGCCCGTCCGTTGGTCTGACGCCGCCTTGGTTGTCTTAGCCAAAGCTCAAATGCGTAAAAGTGTATGCGTCAGCGCAGACAGCCACGGACACAAGCGTGGGGGGAGTATAGTCACTTGAGCGCACGCATTCACTTCACTGCGTCCTTCTTAAGCTTATCGCCTGAGTATTCTTAAAATTTTCGTCTGCATTTCTACTCTTTTGGTATATTTTTCTTTATTTGCGCATAAATGGTAAAGTACTACTTCGTCGTTTACAATATAAAATCGTCAAATGGAACTAAATCTCT
>NW_016180445.1:0-6760 GCF_001687245.7 Rhagoletis zephyria | reverse complement strand
ATTGCTAACCGATTAACAGTAGTCGACTTCAGTCAGATTCGAATAATTCTAGTAAATTTGTAAGAATCGAAATTTTTATGATAATAAAAGTTTGAAGATAACAAACATTTTTTGAAAGGGTTAGTTTTATTACACTGTGGTGTAGTCACTTTAGGGTTAGGTCTCTGTTAACGAGTATTATCTATGTTTGAAGTCTATTTACAGAAAATATTACTTAGAAAATATTAATTTGTGAGAAAATAGTTCAAATTTTCAAAACATGTAAAAATTGCACTGAAGATGGTACAACGCCGAAACCGATTTGTCCCTAAACCAAATTTCACAACGGATGATAGAAAATCGTTTTACAAAACTTCAAGATTTAACCAAAGGTAAAAATAAAAAAAGTTATAAGGTGCTGCACGTTTTCATCTTCTTATATGTATGCAGGTTCTGCCAACTACGGCAACGGTCCGCTATGCCCATCTCTAGTCCGTAAGGGTCCTTCAAAGGGAATTTATTTTTTTGTTTGCACTTGAAAAGAACAATGTGTGCTAGAAAGGTCACGTATTCCCAGAGGTTTCACAGAACTAAATTTTGTTTTAGCGTACATTGGCTAATCTATATACTGCTGCTATGTTTCTCAACCGATTCAATACACGTATTACTAACATCGTGAGAAATATATCTGCAAAAAATGGACCCGGTAGGTGGCTCCAGAGCGGAGTTATTCCAATTGTATCCAATTTCCATCTATGAATTTTAAAATTATTTAACAGAGTGTATATTACTCCACTTAAAAATCTAAGTGACCTAGACGATCAATAGGTGCTGATGGACCTAAAAAACTTCCCAGGCAAAAATGAAAAAGTGTGTGCGGAAAAAGTGAAGTGGTCGAATTTCGACAACGGGACGATACTTGATGGCCAACGCTTCCGCTTGATATACATTTTAATATCATTTCAGTTGAGATAATATCTGCTCTTACTCTGTCTGGTGTCTTAACTTTGTACTTATAAAAGTTAAAGGTATTAGGCAGATAGTGCGATTCTTCTGCAATAGAGGCCACCTCTGGGGTGGCTAGTTCAAGGTGGGGAGATTCAAAGCTCCGCGGTGCAAAAGTCAACGCTTAAACTCAATTATACACTTTTTATATATCTTTGGTAGGCTTCTTACCGGTATTGGTTTTATCGTAAAAACGTAGCTCAATAACAGTTATTAGATGATAAATACTTTTTATTTCTCCGATAAGAGTTAAAACCCAATGTTTACTTTTTACATTGCCTGATAAATGTTACGCAGGAGAAATACGTTTTCCGTCGCTAATAAGGGGTTTTTCCAACGTTTATTTTTTACGTTCCTTGATAACAATTCTTACCCAACGTTATACAAATACAATAGAAAATTCAAAACAGCCTCCGTTAATTGGCCACCAATTTTTGACGATCCACCACACGAAACAAAGACTATCCTCTGCGGATATGCGCATCGAATGCCCGGACCCTCCATAGGATAGTTGCCTCTGACTATGCAACTGTTAGTTTGCTTAGAGAAATAGCAGGCTGACAAGGCGATGGAGGAACAATTCGCGACATTTATAACAACTGCAATGAGACGGCGCACACATTTGTTGTGGGATTTGTAGTTGGACAGCTTGCATCCAGGTTCGCCTCCTGTCTGTGAGCGAATTACCACAATCCGCCTGACAGCAGTTTGGTGCAACAATCTACTCTGAATCCTGCTTAAATAAGAAACATTTCATAGATCGAATATAAATGAGCCACTGCAGAGAGCCAATTCATATGCGTGCGAGTATTGATCGGTACCAAAAAAAGGGACGAGAAAGATACCTATTTTTAAAAAGAAGAAGGAGAAGCAGAGTGGTGTGAGTATGAATAGCTTTAAATTCGACATGAAAATTTTATTAAAAATTGAAAAGTAACATAGATCACAGGTCCAAGGCGCCGGACGAAGAAGAACGCTGCGCTTGACTGAATGAATCAACGCAAAAATCGCCGGCCTCGCATGGAAAGTGGAGAGCATACTTACCAACTCGACTATGCAAACAATTCTATATATTTTTTATTAATCATATATTTTTTAAAATTCGATATCGTGTTGTAGGCTTTAAACATTAAACAATTATTATTCATATCGAGGCTTGGACAAAAGATTGTCGTAAGCTCCATTTTGACGATTTTTAGTTATAGCTGCAATTATATATTTCAAAAGAAGATCTTTCCATTGGTGTTATCAGTTTTGCGATACCTCCTTTAGTTTCCGGGATATTGAGCAAAAAGTATCGTAATTTAGTACAAATTTGTATTACTTTTTGTCGTATATTATAAAAAGTGGCTGCAAAATTGCTGACAAATGTAGAATACGACATATAATTTTACTAAAGAAAATCCTTCATGAATTAAAAAATAATTAACAATAAAAATTAAAAATAAAATAATTTCAGATTTTCAATCGCTATTTCTCAAACCCGCCGAAAGTAACGTTTGCCAGTCCTTTACCCAGGCGACAATATGTACATACTTACATACATATGTACAAACATACTATAGGAGCTGTTTACATTCAGTGAAAATTGAATACGTTTTTTGTCATAAAATAAATCATCCAGTTTTTTACGTATACATTTGGTTGAAAACAAATTAAAACTCGTCTAAATCGCTTATTTCGCCACTTCTACTCAGTGCTGCTAAAAATTGTTGCATTTAAAAATCATGCTTGGCTTTTTCTACTACCAACCCGTTTCTCTGTTGAAACATTGTTTTGGTGTGCTAAGTTTAACCCCGCCTCCGTTCCCCATTTTTTCTGCAGCTCGGTGAACTTTACTTTCCACAACAATAAGACAAATGTTGCAAATGTTTTGAAAGTTGTGTGAATTAATTAAAATGATGGTACTGGAAGGCGATGCACATCTGGTCGAATAAAAGGGTGTAGCAGAGAGAGTTGGCTATTCTTTTTTAGAAAAATTGGATTTAAAAAAATATTTCGTGCCTAAAAAATTACAAAAAAAAGTAATCGGAGTATTTTTTGGACATGAAAAATAAATTCGTAAATCTTGAACTTTTCCCTGGTTTGTTGAAATTGGTATGAAAAAACTTTCGAGCTTTGATTTATACTTTTTCAAGTTTAAGAGAATACTGCAATAATAATATGCATAAAATATGTGATAACTAGACCTACTTACTTATATTTTGTGCGATTAAATATTGTTTTGCATATAGAAAGAATTTTGAAACACCCTGTGCGACTAAAGCTACACGCACTCTATTCATCTATTCATCCCTCTTTAGTAACCCTACTTCTCTTTTTATCTATCCATTCCAGTCTCAGCATCCTCTTACGGAAATATGGCCAATGCGCCGGCAATTGCACGCTTGTTGGCAATAGTTTAACACCATAAGTTTCAAAAGTTGCAGCGAGCGAACGCAAAAAATAGTGTAGCCTGCAAAGCAACAAGAGAGAAAGCAATGCAAAACTGAAAAAAAAAATATTAGCTGCCTATACTTACTCACCCACACCCGTGCGTATAGCGAAAACTATTTGGCACCGCCTAAATGTATGCAAAGTTTTTCTCATCCGCACTTTCTCATTTAACTAAATGTGTCTTCTACACACACACAGCAGCAACAGTCCACACACATTATGCAAATGAGCGGACAGTTCGGTAAAATAACTATTTTGCAAAGTTCATAAACAATAGAAGGTCCAGACAATAAGCTCTACAGTGCTCATAACAAACTATAGTTGTGACCTAAGTTAATAGATGCAATATGTTATCTGTAACGCAAGTAAATTGTTGTGGTGTGGGCATGGAAAGCGATGTGACATAGAAGCATATGAGAAAATTTCCATACAGACTGTAGATTAGAGAGTAGAAGTTAAAAATTTGTTTTAATCATAAAAAATTGAAGGTATTCTAAAAGTGTGCATGGCGAGATGCCTTAATGTATGGAAGTATCGGGGAAACTTGGTATAGAATTAAAAAGTGGAATAGCAACATAGAGCCTCAACAAAACAGTGATCCATACGTGGTAGTGAAGCTTAGGATAGGCAATTAAAGCTTGCATAAAGTTTTCATACATACTGTTATTCGGAGGTATGTTTGCTCTTTGTGAATGCCTTTGTGTCCGCCAGAGAAGGTATGTGCAACCCCCTAGGTCTGTTGGACCATTTACTGCCGCGGTTGATATTGCAAGGATCCGATAGTTACATTTCTATTATTACTGCCAAGTTCGACAAAAAGCGAGATTGTCTGAAGAGCTGGTGAATGGAGTTCTGAAGACAGAGCTTGTGGGTATACGCCATCGTTGAACCAAGTGTTTAACTTCAAAATTTCCTCCGTTCATTTCCTGTTTAACGTCAACTATAAAGACCCTAGGACTTCATAGTCGTCTGAATTGGTCCATAGAGCATTTGTTACGGCTCGGTTAAAAATCGGTGATAGTACGTAGTTACATATATGCCCTGCTGATCAGAATTTTCGGAACGTGTCTAGGCATTCAATCGTCTAATTTTTTCCCTCCGACATCGCTATGTCCAGCAAGGCGGCAGTGAGTGGCATTGACGTAAATAATTCAGTAAAGCGCGACATTTTCTAACAACTCCTTTGGATGCAAACGCTTTAAATGTTGCATGATGACAGCGATATACTGACTATCCCTGCGAAGGACTTACTATTTCGTATAAGAAAAAAGAATTTCCTATGACAAAAGACCTCCGACTCAAAGACAATGAAGTAAATCCTGATATGCAGGTCCTCGTAATCTATCAGTTGTGTGAATAGAGACTCGCGCCTACTCCCATTTCAATCACTGAACTATAGCTGTAGATGATTAACCTATAAATTTTCGTCGGTAAGCCGGCGTCTTATCTTTTCCATTACCCAGAATTACGTTATTCCGCCCCTAGGCGGAGTAAAGTTTTAGGTCCCTCTTTTTGTGGTATTTATAACGTCAGGACGCACACCACAAATTGTTCGAGAAGGTCGACTAGATATATACTAAGCGCAAGTAGTAGGCCCAAATAATTATTTGTTTATTATTTTTATTTTGGAATAAATATTCAACCAGCTCCAAATGGAGCGAAATGACTTTAGGGTTTGACTATTGCCTATGGACACTGTCGTTTGACCATAGTTTGGTTGATACCCCCAAAAATGATGTACAGGTTGCGTATACAAGGAATAATTGAGCTTATACATCAAGAAAACCTACTGCTAATTGACAAATGTGGAGATTTCAACTTCACACTTGAAGAAAGTGGCCAGTGCGAAAAGCGTAGCACTGCTAGCTCCGAAAGGATTATTCTCCAATTACAATTCCTACAGAGTTTATTGAGAGAGGGACAAAGGTGCAGTAAATGTATTCACGGATGAATTAAAGAAGGATGGTACAGTTATGAGAGCATGGCTGTGCAGGCTCCGCGCTTTTCATTAAGCAGCTCAATGTGAAGCTATAGGGAAGTAGGCGGTAAGGTATGTACATAAAACACCACGCAACCGCGAGTACGCAGGTCAACATTTTTTTAGATAGACAGGCGGAAATTCAGCGCTCTCCACTTAGTCACTTGAGCCGAAACTTATAGAGGATTGTAGCCGAAAGTTAGCATCATTTGCAGATCATTTCGAAAATACCTGTGGCGCATTGACATAGCCACTTAAACTTGATTGAGACAGCGAATGAGTAGGCGAGGTGCTAGGTGAATATGTATGCCTTGCTCGGGGAAATCAAAAGCAGAATTACCGGATTTAACCACCCGAAAGCTAAGCAGACAGATCCCTAATGTCTTCCACGGCTGCATGGATCCAAGCTCGAAACAGACTGAACGTTTCCCCTGGACTTGTCCTACGCTTGCAACAATTTGTGCAGAATATTTTAGGGTTGATCCGCCTATATCTACGGGATAAAAGGAAGTTCATCAATACCGCCGAGCGGCTAAAATTTTGCACGAGTTTGTGGTGACTAAAATTTGCTAACTACATTTCTTAAGCTTGGCAAAACATTGTAGCCTACCAATCAACTATGGTGGATCTGTTCTGTCAAATTCTTTCTCCCAAAACCAGTTATTGACTTCCAGAATTGTGCAGCCCGTTTCAGGTAAAGACTGCCGCTGTTAAGATGGGCAGCTAACTCGTTACACATTAGACGACTGAGAGGTAATTACGCGACTGATGAGTTGGCAAGGAACAACATCTGCGAGTTCGTTTCTTTTGACAGCGGTGGCATAGGAATTCTGTTGACAAACTGTAACTGCTCCTGGACGAAAACCGTAAAAAAATAAAGTTGAAAGATCCTTCAAGCGGTTGCTAGATCGTTAGACAAGAGGCAAATCTCGATCCTTGCATGCAGTAACTCTAATAGAAATATTCATTGATATCTCTTAAAAGAAAGCTATTTTGTATAAGCTGTGAACTGCCTGAGTCGTGTGCAAAAAAGTAGTGAAAGTTAGTCAAATACTCTGTACGCTGGCGTTGACATCTGCTTTCAACCATATTCTAAGAACTTTTATATAAATGGAGACACGTATTTCAGTGTTAAAAAGAAACTTAACAAGCACATTTATAACAAAATTCGGCACGAAAAGTAACGCATCACAATAAATGCAGGCAAACAGCAATTAACACAGCGGGTGGTCGCACGAAGTTGCGCAAAATATGCGGTTGCCTGCCAGTGAGAATGAGAAAATATGTACAAAGTGAGCAGCGAAGTAGTTCCAAACAAAGTGCGACGAGGGTTAAATCCGCTTAATCACACTTGTCGCTGAG
>NW_016180443.1:0-6760 GCF_001687245.7 Rhagoletis zephyria | reverse complement strand
TTATTTGTGATATCTTCGACTATGGTAGTAACGATTTTGGGTAGTAGATGAAAAAAAGTTAATTTTAATTTTTTTAGTTTAGTTTAGTTTTATTTAGTTAAGTTTAGTTGACTATAGTAGCATCGACGTAGTGGTTTAGGCTGTTGAAATCTGATGTATTAATTTGCTTCCTACATTTAAGAACCACCCTAATATGTATACTATATAAAATTGTAAGCTGTCCTGTGCTCTTTACGTATACTTACATACGTGGCTAATTCTCAGCCTAGATTAGCATGATACCATATATTTATGTATGTATATTCCTGAAATTCAGATGAATTTCACATATCATAGGCGCTGGAAATTGATTGTATTTATGCACTTACTTGGAAAACTTATCAATAAATTTATTGATTACTAATAGCGCTTAGAACTTTTTTGAACATTTTTATTGAATTTATGATTGAAAAATTGAGTAACTGGCGTGCATCCCTCGAGAATCGACATAAGACGCTCATTCAGCACTCGACATTGCATATCTAAATTAAACCTTCCTTAAATGCTTAAGCTCTATATAATTTCCATCTAAAACTAAATACATATGTATTTTGGAGGCAGAAGTTAACAGTAGATTGACTAACGAATGTGTGTTTGAAAATACATTTATTGCTGCAAGAAAAGTGTAGATAAATTTCTTCGTTATGAAAAGTGCTTAGCACCAAAATCAATATCTTCACAAAACTGGGGACCAAATATAGTAAAACTTTGTTTTCAGTTTTTCTCTCTGACGTCAGAATTTGAAATTTCTAGAATATGATTGAATAAAAAAATTATTCAAAATATGCGGTGCATTGTAGAGTAACAATATGGGTATCAATTAAAAGGAAAAATTCTGTAGAATAGAAAAAAAATTTAGTGTTTGGGTGCACCAGGACGAATAAGTATTGAAAATGTCCTTTTAGAATTTTATCCTTGAATAGCCTTGGAAATTTCCAATATTTATTTGTGAAAAAATATATGTCAATAACTAATAAGTTAGCTAACATATCCTCCAATTACGTCCTTCTAACTTTATTAGGTTTAGGTAAAAAAAAAATTACACTTCCTTTTATAAGATATTGATATAATAATGAGGATACATAAATGAGGATACTGAAATCATTATTATGGAACCATGTATGCACTCATTGACCGCATGATATACCTACGGTTTAAATACTTTAATTGTTTGGTATACAAGGGCGTAGCCAGCCTTTCATCTATGGGGCAAGAAAATTTTTTTAAAAATCGGTTAGTAATTTTTTTGTTTAAAATATTTGCCTTTATAAAAAAAAAAATATTTTTTGATTTCAAGGGTTTTTCTCAAATTTTTATACACGAAGTAATTTCTTTGTTATTTTTGTTTTTTGTAGAAAGTGGTATTTTTTCCTTTTAAGTGTTTTGTTTTTTTTTTTTAATTTTTATATAATAACGATGCAAATTTTTTAAAAATCGCTTAGTCATTTGTTTGTTTAAAATATTTCTTTTATAAAAAAAGGTATTTTTTCCTTTTAAATTTTTACATACAAAGAAAAAAGGGGTTGGGCCCAATAAATCCTATTAAAAAGTAACCAGTTTTTAGTGAGCTTAAAACGGTTTTTTATTTTTTGAAACATTATTGTGGAAAAACCGATAAATCTGTCGATATTGTTGTCGATAAAAAACGCTACATGTCTCAATTTACTTATAAATATAGATATTCTCAACGATATGCTTACTAATAATGCTTCGATATATTTATCGATAACTCATACTTTCGATATATCGATATATTAATCAATAACTGATACTATTTCAGCATATATCGTTAAATATGTATATCGTAAAATGATATATGTATTTATCAATACTTATATTCTCCGAAACATTTACTGGCGTATAATTTATACATACATACATATGTATGTATCTGTTAATGGAATTATTAATGCCGATATTAAAAATGTCAGTCTTCGATTTCAGCAATTTCATTGAATCTTAAGTTCTTAGGCATTTTTTTTTTCAAGTTAATCCAAAAGAGCTTTCTACGAAAACTAAATGAATATGTATAAATGTGAACATTGGAAAAAGTTAACAATACGTAGGTAAATAAGTAGCAGTGTCAAGGCGGCTTAGTAATTAAATCCTTAATCCAATCCCAATCTTCCCCATCTCTCATTCGATTCGATGAGTGCTTTGTAAAAAATCATCTGCGCTGTCAATTTTAATTAACTTGTCAGCAGCTTAAATTTTCAATTTTCAATCACAATTTCTTCCCTTCTACTTTATATATATTTAAACATCAAATTAAATACTAGATTCACCACACCCTCTTCTTCCGCTCTCTTGCTTCACTTCCTCAATGCATTTACCTCCACTCTATTCGCTCACCCATACTTTTTCGATGCTAATTTTTCATTAATCCTTATCATCATCCTTCGAATGTCTTAATCAAAATCAACTTCCATTTTCAACATTCATTACTATTGTTTCATCTCCTTTTCAACCAGCTTCCTCTACAACTTATTTACACTTTTTCCATCATCAACCTGAATGGAAATGTTTTTGAAAACTATGTTGACAAGTAGTACTCTTGTTCCTCGCCGCTGTCATCCTCGTCATCTTCATCATCAACCGCATCATGACTGTCAACGTCATTGTCCGTCCGTCCGTCCATCTCCGTGTTAATACCAAAGTTCTCTCACATCTCACACCAATACACTGTCATCGCTGATCAACTTCCTCAAAATGTTTGCCCACTTATTCTTTATCATTTGTTGTTCATACTACTTACTCTCACCATACCGAGCGTAACTACTTCCGACCTTTCGCCCGACACTTTGGCCACCCATTCGCCGCCTGTTGTTGTTCAATGTTCTTCGCTCGCCACGGGCACTGGATGTTGTATAACTGTAGTTGATGTTGATGGCAAACTTTTGATTGATGTGGGAAAAGTCATGACGATATTAAGTGGCAAGCGGGTGATGATGTGGAGATGGGGGCGGGGGCGGGGCTGTGGCATGATGTGGTGGCGAGCTTTAAGTGGAACTTACACAGTTCAGGTTGCAGCTGAAACAACAAAATATGTTGAACCATAACAGTAACAAAGTATTAAAATATGTAGCAATAATTAATAGTCACGTTATCAGAGTTGGTTGGGTGGCGGTGGTACACCACTGGAACTTTAAGTTATTAATTAATTATACAAAAACGAAACGATGAGACGAAAGGGTTGGGCGCATATTTTTGACGAAAAATGTTGAAGATGTCAAGAATGACCGAATAATCTGAATGAGGTAATGCGCGGTTCAGAGATGACGATATGGTCGAGAGTGTAGATAGCTTCAATAATGAAGGTGGCAGCCATTGTCGGCATATACGGGGTGCAAAGGGGGCAAAGAAAACTGGTTTAGATTTGAACGGGTGGGTAATCCTACATTGCTCCGGAACGTGTGACAGGTTCTTTCTCTGTGCCTATTTAATACCATGCCCCCACCGGAGCTAACCACGTAGTTATGGCTGTTGAGTTGGTTATCCCGATAACCCACTTGATTTAGCCTAGTTTCGCCATATAAAAATGACAGCACTTAACGATTTAACTGAGATGGTTAAAAGCTAACCAACTCGAAACCACGTCGAAAGTCTGATACAACCCTGTGTTTTTCCGCCATCTGTGGGTCTTTAGCGTAAAAATGTAAACAAATTCGTTCCCTACTAGTGTTTGGATTTCATTAAGATTAGATTAGATTTACCCGGTTTTTGAAAAAAATTTAAATCTACTCCTCTACTCCGCTCGACTTCAAATCTATTCCTTTTTTTTCATCCATGTTATGCCTTCTTGGGTCCGTATTTTGAGTGTTCACCACCGGTCTCAGTATATAAATTGAAAGTTAACCAAATCTCACTGTTAAAAAGTAATTTTTTCATAGCAATGCGTCAATAAAGTAACTTCGTTACTTCGTTACCGAACACTGTTCTCTGCATTTGTACTGTTTTATAAACCTCAGACCGAAGTGTGGACAACAATAGTTAGTGACGTGGTTAAGTTCGATTTGAGTTGGTTAACTTTTTGGTGGGGACATGGTATAAGGGTGTTAGATGGACAGCTAAATCGTCTAGCTTTTCTCCGTACTTCACATTATTAAAATTTTTTGTCTACCCAGATTATTGGTTACGTTCTGAAGTAATGATATACCAGCTTTGATATACATACATAATCTTTCTATTAAGTAGCATGGATAACGCCCATAAGATTTCACTATTTCTCCTTTCCATGCTCTTCTCTGATTGTGTGTTGTCCTATTGCGAAGAAGGAGTTTATCCCTATTCGTGTTGGTGTTTCCTTCTAAGCCTTTGCGCAGCGGAGCATAGAGAAGAAAGACCTTGTTGTTTATTTCCAAAACATTTACTCCCCCAGCGCACTCGAGAAGCAATAGCGGGGTTTTCGTGGCAAATTTAGCCCCCATATGCGGCCTTACTGCCACTTCAGATATAAATGNTCAGAATTTTTTAACCAGAAATTTTTTGGGTATGCGGTTAACAAGTTTATAAAATTCTAGTCAAATCAGTGGAAGTTTGAGCGGCTAAAAAATCGCATTGAGTTTTAATATTTTTTTTGTTGTTTATATGGAAAAAAGTGCAAAACGCAGTCAACAAAGAAAATTATTAAAAACCAATGATTTTTTAGCCGCTCAGAATCTGTGGAATTTTTCTTAGTTCTGTATAAAGTATGAAAGTGTCATTTATTCAGTTTTTGTTAAAGCATGAACCACATTTTTATGAAAAAATGTTAAAAAAATTGTAGCTTGAAAAACATTGTAAATATTAACAAGTAATTTTTAGCAAAACAAACCGACTTCAATTCTCATATAAAATATAAAATATATATATATATATATATATATATATATATATATACATATTTCATGATCCAGCGATCGGATCTAAACCAGATTAGTTTGGGACCACCTCTGAGACACTACCTTTCCGATGCAAACGGAATTATCGGTTGACGTGGTCCAAAGTTACGCGGTAACATACATAAAAAAATCAAAAAAAAAAAATTTCCGACGAACTGATAACCTCTTCCTTTTTTGGAAGTTGGTTAAAAATTAAACCCTATTCATCCGTTTTTGGCCGCCACTGTACATAAAAATTATTTAAATTTAAGTATTAAATTTTGTTTTGTTTTTTTTCATTCAAATTGAATAGTTATTTTGTAATTTTTATTTTTTTCGATTAAAAATAATCGTTGTTTTGTATTTTTATGATCATTTTGAAACGTTATTATTCACACTGATTTTTAAGGGCGATTTAAATTTTTTATGACCTAAAATATAAATCTGAAAATAACGGTTAACAATTAATCTTGATAGAAAAAATAAAAACCAGAAAATAACTGCTAAATTTGATGGCAAAAATAATTCAATTTTACTGGTTAAACTACATACATATAACTTTTATCATGAAGATCATAACCTTAACGGTCCCTGAAAATTACACAACATAAAATAACAACATAGTATATCACAGCATAGCATAACATAACTTGATATAGCATAACACAACGACATAACAAAACATAACATGTCCGTATGTTCTTTTTTAAGGAAATATAAAGTTAATATATTCTAAGAGTTTCGCCAAAATATTTCAGGGAAATATTAAGATTTAGCTGAGCCGAACCTATTTGAAAATATTTCCAAAACCGATATTTTTATGAATAAAATTACTTTTTAAAAATGTTATTTTCTAAAACATTCCCCTCACATGATATAAGAATTTTAGCTTAAGAGCTCTGCATAAAAATCTTTAAAAATTTTATTAACGGAATCAAAATAATGATTTTCTTGGAGGTATTTTCAAATCGGTCTTGCTCGATGATGGGAACCGCCTTGCCCACAGGCAAAGCTCTTTTAAGCTTTCTATATATTTTGTATATCGCGTGCAGAGTAAAAGCTGCCTCTGGTCAGCGCTGGTCTAACTTAAATATTTTGGAAAATGTCTTAAAATAGATATATTAAATCTTATAGTTCCAATGGAAAAACATACGTTGTTATGTTTTATTATGTCGTAGTGTTATGTGAAGCTATGTTATGTTATGTTATGCTATGTTATGTTATTACATGATATTTTGTGTTATGTTATACTATGCTATGCTATGTTATGTTATGCTATGCTATGTTATCATGCTATGTTAGGTTATGCTATGCTCTGTTGTCTTGTCATGTTGTGAAATTTTTTTTCAGGGACCGTTACGGTTATGATCGTTATAATAAAAAGTACAGTTTAACCCTTGAAATTGGATTGGTGAAAACCCCACAACTTTGTTAGTCATGCACCCTAATGTATATATATAGATAATTATTGTTAATAAATACCTCTCACAAGATTATCTACTTTCACTTTCGGACACTCCACTATTTAGTAAATATTAAAATCGACAACTTGTTGGCTTTGTGCCGTTATTCACCTTCACACTTAGGGCTCCTGTTAAGCTCACTCCCTAAGAGGCTAGATACATACCTTCGGCTTTCTGAAGGTGTGCTAAAGGAATGTGCAACAAACTTGTCTTCTGCCGCACTCCACCACTTCCACTCTCCCTGTCACACTCTACAAACAACATACAGAATGTAGTAGGCCCTTTGTTGTGGCAATTGATGACTAGTTGCGGTAAATGCTGAGTGGTTTGATGGATGTTGGATGCCATGGAATGTATGGATGTGGTGTAGAGGTTGTGTTGTTGTTGTTGTTGTTGTTG
>NW_016180442.1:0-6761 GCF_001687245.7 Rhagoletis zephyria | reverse complement strand
TGTGAGCTTAAAATGTTAGGATGTGCTGCACATGTGTGTGCAAATACGATCCCTGATTAAAATACAGTATATTTTTTTTAAGAGAGTTGCCAACGTTTTCAAAGGTTAAAATATAATAATATTATATATTATTAATAAGTCAAGCCAAATATTAAAACTTGATGGGTATCAATAGACAGAGTTTTAAGGAAGATTCATGTCGAACATATTTTTGACGAGGGTTGCCACCTCTTTATCAATTAAAAATCCATTTAATTGACAAGTTCAATGAAATTTGTTTCTGTGGATGACAAACGCGATAGATTTGAAAGAGATTCATTTCTAAAACAGTTTTGCAGGGTGTGGCCCCATGTCACAATCAATTTAATTAGCAAGTTAAATTAAATATTTTAATATGGGTTTCAAATGAGAGAGATTTAAATAAGCTTTATTAATAAAATAGTGTTAATTAGGGTTGATACCTGTACAAAAAGTTAAAATCTATTTATTACATAATAAGTTAATCGAACTCTTTTTGTATAAGCTACATTATGTGTTAATCGAAAAACGAAATTTTGAGAAGGATTTACTTTTTTATTTACACTTTTGTACAGGGTTGCCATTTGTTTAAAAATTCGGAGTCAATTTGTTAAGTTAAATAAAATATTATAATACGGGCACCAAACGATAGGTTTAAAAAGGGTTGCCACCTTTTTAGTAATATCAAATAAATTTAATTGGGAAGTTAAATGAAATATTTCAATATGGGTGTCCAACGAGATAGGTATAAGTAAGCTTCATTTTTTAAATATTTTTCAACAGCGTTGCCACTAGTTTTAAAATTCCAATTGCATTAAATGGGAGGTTGGATGAAACATTGCAATGAATGTTTCAATCGAATTAATTAAAGAAAACTTTTTCTCCAAAAAAATATTTTTCAAAGTGTTTTAAAACTGAAATGTTTACGCAATATTCTTTTCAAACCATTTAGTAGGAGAGTTGCCACATTTGCAAAATGTATATAAAACAATTTTTTCCAATTATGTTAAATAAAATATAATAAGCCAGTATTTAATTATCCGAGGTCTAATTAGGTAACGTTTCCCAGCTTAGCATAGAATTGAAAACTCTGGTCTTGCATCTCATCTACAGACAGGTATAAAGTTGTTTCTTTTCAACTTTTTAAATGTTTCAAAAATAACTAGAAAAACTGAGTGGAAGACCGTCATATCTCGGCAGCCGGTTCGAAAGGACCTAATTCCAAATTTGATTGGAAAATGCCCTATCTCAGAATTTTCTTTAAGTTCCCCCTACCTCAGAGAGATTGGTCAGCTGAGATTGGGTGTCCTTCAATCAAATTCTGAGATAGGGCATTCTTTATCCGAGTACCTGGGTAGGTGTACATTGTATATGTGTACTTGTCCGAGCAGGCGGGTAGATGTTATGTACATATGTATATCCGGTTATCTGGGTAGCGGGTTATCTTTAAACACATATCCGCATAGAGGGTAATATTTATTCGGTGACCTAGGTAGCGGGTTACTTTTATCTAGGTACCGGGCTAAGAGGTTTTATTTATTCTGGTACCCGGGTAGTGGGTTATTTTTAACCGAGTACCGAGATAAGGTAATCTTGATCCAGGGAGTGAATTGCTCTACCTGCCTGAATATTAGATCAAGAATTAAGTACAAGTTAAGTTGTCGTTCATACTTACTTCTCATTTATATTCCTCCTTGACTGAAAACAATTTCTATTTCTCAATAGCGCTATAAGCCACAATAAAATGGACAAATAAATTTTAATTTCTCATTTATATTCCTCCCAGACTGAGAAGAATTTTTATATCGCATCGGTAAAGGTTTCTCTCTGAGAGCAACCAATAAAGCATCGTTAGAAAAGTTTCGGTTACTCTCCGACTGCTATTCTATTTCTCCTTCGATAAGAGTTATTGTACGAGAATTTGAATTGGTTAGTAGTTATTTTCGAGTTCTGATATTTAGTCTAGGTTTAGAGAAGAAATTAAAAAAAAAAACTATCTATCAAAACTTTCCAAATTTGAGTGCTCAGAGAAATTGGTTGCAAACATGTAAACTAATTTACAGATCAAATGCAATAAATATATTTATGTACAATAAATCACACGCTAGTATTCGATTGACGTCAGTTATAAAATATTTAACAATCGTTATATTATTTTTAATGCTAGATCATGTTTTACATTTTGTTTATGCAGAAGTAAATAATACACACATAACTGACCTCAAATTATGCAAGTGATTTATAAATATTAAATGCATTCATATAAATTTGTATTCATTTTTTTCTTTAATTTTATTGCGTTCCCAATAAACGACAGCAGTGACGCTCGTATTTAATCGTTTATTGCACAGCTTGTATATATAACAATATCGACAGCAACGCTGCCGTATATTTATTTACTTTTTTCTTGTATTGTATATTTTTATTCTTGTTGCTGTTTACGTTTGCTGCTTGTTGCTTATCTTTTCAAGTGTGCATTGATTTATGTGAATTTCTTTTAAATAAATACAATACTTGTATAAAACATTGAATTACCCATGCAATCTGCGCATGCATACATACTTCCGCACCTCCTCGATCCAGCAACAAAAGTGGCCGCTTTTCTTGTGCTGTTGTAAAACTACATACATATATTGTATGTCTATAGCAACAATATTTTTGCCGCACTCCAACCAACCCAATTGATTTTATAACGACTTCGATTGGGTGACTGCTTACTTTGGACGCTTACACAGAGTAACAAGAACTACATATTTAGATTTATGATATTTTCGAAAGCATTGTTTGTACATGCGTGTGTATGCACATACATATGTATGAACCATAATGAATGTGTTTAAAAAGGTGTCTGACTACTTGAAGTCGTGTAAAGAAAACCAACCAACCAACAAACAAAGAAGTACAGCAATGAAAAAGTGGAAAACTGGAAAAAATCAGTAGCAGGCATTTGTGATAAAGAGAAACTGTTATTGGCATAGAATTCAATTTTAAATAATAATTTATAAGAGAATATCTAAAGTATTTATTACATGTTTAAGGGTCAGTTAGCCTTTTCCTTCGGTAAGTTAAGGTTTAGCTTAGCGCCAACACATTTTCTAATATAACAGGTTGGCCAAAATATTAAGTTAAGTTACGTAAATTATGTTTAGACTAACTGAGCTTTTAGTTAACCCTTTCAGAGAGCGCATTTTACCGGCCTTTTCTCCATTGTTAGCCCTTGCGTAGTGGTTTTACATTTTAAGAGCTTAAGCCATCAGGAAGGGGAGAAATAATGAGCCTCCATACATTGGCAGTTCTAGAAGGACTCTTTGAATGTTGCTTTCATTATCGAAGAAGAGGTTTACTTCAATTTAAAAGGTCAGCTCAGTGATCTTTTATGCTACGTCAGTTTATGTGTGTGTACATCAAATATGCCTTGAAAAAATTCCTTAAATCTATATCTACCAGACCTAGACCGAACTTCACATTACCCGAATGAAAAGTTTATTCGATATTTCTTATCCCTTAAAGGTCTTCTAAAGGATTAATCGCCCATTCAGATAATGCAATTAAAATCCCATTCGTGGAGTTTTCAGATTTTCCTACATGCTGAAAGGTATGCAGAGGCGCTCTCTTCAGAACGTTCATTCTCATATAATTATCGATTAAGTATGTTCTTTATTATTTTCAACATAAAGGAGTTTAAGCTTATACCAACTTAGGGGATGAAAATTATTCTGCACCTGCGAAACATAAGCAAAGCAAGGCACACCCTCATATCCCCACAATGCTGTAGAATTGCAAAGCTCAAGGGGTCTAGCGCCCATCTGACTGTAAGCTGAGTCAAAATGGTGTTTGCCAGTCTGCAGATCATCAGAAAAGGCTGTCAATATGGGAGCGCTACATCACGCCTTTATTCACTTCCCTGAGGAGTACCTCTGCTTGCCTTTCTCGACATAGTCGCTGATCGTAATTAAACGATCGAGTTTGCATGCGATTCCGTGCAGCCAAGGAAATGGTTGGTCCATTCACTATTCCCTTTTCGTATCACTAATGGTATCGTAGAAGATCAGAAGAGCAAGAATCTTCTGCAGCCTTGACACTTCATAATTGTAATAAATCCTTCCACAGAGGTTCTGCCTGGTCCGGCCTTTGCTTCTCATTATTTCCTTCACAGTCGGCCTATTTTGCAAACTTAAAGAGACCCGAAACCTCACTTCCATTCAAGCCAACTTTCACATTCCAACATGCAGGTTTAAAACTTCCTTGAAGGTGGACTGACTTAGGGCCGCTATATGTCCGGATGTCGACTCTATTAGCTAGTGGTAGAGCATTCGACTCGCCAGCTTACTCACATTTTAATCTTAAAAAAGGAAAGTTGGACTGGTTCTTTCCCTCCGCTCAGAAAGAAATTACTATTGAGGGTTCTTCCAAATATGATCTTCGATAAAACATAGGGGCTGCCACATATGAAGATCCAATCGATCTAAAAATACTTTTATGTTAAGACAAATCGACCGACTCACAATTATTAACAGTGTGTGATATCTGTCTGCAATTCCTCATCTGTCGCTGTTTGCTGTATTGGAAGTTTTCCTGCAATTCCTGAATTCTTTATTTATGAACTAATTTTGAATCCCTAAAGCTGCGTACTGAACCTCGATGCCGAATAATTGAAGATTTTTTACTCATTACTCGAAAATTAACTTTCGGTTGGTAGTTGGAATCTCTATCAATTCAAGCTGAAAAATGTGCCATCAATTTGCGGAGTATTCCAAGCCGAGTAAAATGAAAACCTTACAGTCATAGGCTATAGCGTGAAGAATAAGTGAAGAGGTAGGATTTCGAATGATGCACTGACCAATCACCTAACTACTTCTACTACAATTACTACTCAATTCATTGAATCTTTTCTACANACATTTTAATCTTAAAAAAGGAAAGTTGGACTGGTTCTTTCCCTCCGCTCTGAAAGAAATTACTATTGAGGGTTCTTCCAAATAGGATCTTCGATAAAACATAGGGGCTGCCACATATTAAGATCCAAACGATCTAAATATAATTTTGAATCCCTAAAGCTGCGTACTGAACCTGAAGGATTGAGGATTTTTTACTAATTACTCGAAAATTAATTTTCGGTTGGTAGTTGGAATATCTATCAATTCCAGCTGAAAAATGTGCCAATCAATTTGGGAAGTATTCCAAGTCGAGTAAAATGAAAACCTTACAGTCATAGGCTATAGCGTGAAGAATAAGTGAAGAGGTAGGATTTCGAATGATGCGCTGACCAATCACCTAACTACTTCTACTACAATTACTACTCAATTCATAGAATCTTTTCAACAAATCCATATCTCTAAACAACCTAACCAATGTCAATCAAAGCTACTCAATTCACATTCTGCACCGCTGGCGCACTGATGGACATATCACACTTGTACATTTTACATTACACCCCATTTCCGTTTAATCTTAATCTAATTTGTTAATCAGCCAGAAAGCAGCCAGAAAATCAAATAAAATGTGTGTAAACACACGACGCGATTTGCTTGCACCTTCATCACTGACTGTACAAAAATGTAGGTAGTCCGTTGAGTTTGACGATCAACGAATGTGAGCTGTCAATCAGTGGCACGAAATGTACGAAAGGTAGTCGTGTGAGCAAACATTGGAAGCACGAAATCCAACATTCAACACCAGCTTGACATATCTTCCCACTATGAAACTTAAAAAAAGTAGTGACAATAAATACTTATTGCTTGCTCGCTACTCGTTTGTTTGTTCGCTTGGTTGACGTTGACAGTTTTAGGTGAACTGACTGTCAAGGCGTTTGTCACACATATCTGTATTGTATCGACGTCGTAGGCGACACTATCATCAACGGCATGCCTATAGCCGTTCGATCAATCGACCCAACTAACTGTCAACATTATCGCAATATACCATAAATTTTGTAAGCGCACGAAAGCGATGAACGATGGCAGCTGTTTTGCCACTCAAGGCAGTCAGCCAACCAGATACATACTAAATATTTGTAAGTAACGAAGGGGTTTGCCCGCTTAAAATCGTTGCACTCTCACTACGCGCGAAGAGATGTATGCACTCATGCATCTGACATATCAAATGAACTGCTGATAGGAAAGGAAGTGGAAGCCCGTCAGGTAAACTGCTACAAATCAAATTGTCAAGACAAGACGCTCATAAGTGCTTATAAATGCCAAGATACAACTGGCTGATAAGAAGATGATTGTTTGGCAGATTGCACAATTTTAATTGAATTGAATAGTGCACATATTTCTTAATTTATGCATGAACTATATATTTTAATAACAGCAATCTAAACCAAAATTAAGTAATCTAAGGGGAAGCAATGGAGACAATATTTCGACTGCCTTCTTTTGTATTGTGGCACGACGACTAGATTTCCGCGCAGAGAGCGTGATTAACAGAGTCAGTACAGTACAGAAACGGATACTTGAAGTCTGTTCAAATCATTCAAGGAAGTATGTTATTAGTTTCCTACACGGGAGAGGTCTGTACTATCTTCAAAAATTCTACAGGAATGTAGATCAAATCAAAACTCCGTCGCAAAATGTAGGCGCCGTAACACTGTGGTGTTCAAAGTATTTAACTGGCTAGTGAATTGTTGAATTGCGAGTCTTTACATTGTCGAATTATAATGCCAAGTCTAGCAGAAACTGTGAGGTACCTCTTCTACTTATCTGACGCTGTAACTGGCTAATAGATTTCTGTGCCAACTGAGG
>NW_016180441.1:0-6761 GCF_001687245.7 Rhagoletis zephyria | reverse complement strand
TTTTTTTTTTTAATAAAAGTTATTTTGCGATCGAAAATATTTAAGTAAAAAATTATTTCAATACTTTTAAATTTGATTGAGTTGGGCGAGCCTAAGCCGAAATTTTTCCTCTTCGGCAAATATCTATTTTAGAGCATAACGAATAATAATAAAAATTCTAAAAAATCGAATTCTCGGCCACCCTAATATACATACATATGTATGTGGCGCACTGTGGGCGTTAACACATTTGTAATTGTATCAGTAATTGAGAACAGAAAACAATGTAAGTCATCGATATGAAAAACTTAATTAATACTATTCGTGAAAAATATATTAACTTGGCAGCGTTGATCTTAGAAAGAGTTCGGTTCAAACTCGAATTCGTGCCAAAAACTAAAGACTAAAGCTCACTTCAAGGTTGACATTATTAAAAAAAATTTATAAATCAGGAAGTATATGGATGAATTAAACACTTGCAGGTTTTGAGATTACTCGAATTTAAGCAGTATACTCTGGCAGCCTTTCTTGCCATAGAAGGAGCCTTTAACAAAGTTTCTTCGGGAAACTACCCAAAAAGCCGTGAGCAAGTTTAGCATCGAGGAGTCTATCAGCTCATAGTTACTGGCTATACTGCGCATTAGAACGATTTTATTTGAGCTGAGAAGCATACTACAGAGGAGCGTTAGTAGGGGCACTTGTCGCGGTGGCGTGATCTCTCCAATGTTATGGCCTACCACTATCAACTCAGCGCAAAATACTTAAGCTCTACTTGTGTTATTTCCTTATATGGTGAGCAACGATTACCAAACTGGATCGAAGGGTTGAGCAATGAGATCTTATAGTGAACCCAAAAAAAAAACCAGAACTAATGCTATTTATGGCAACGCCTAAGAGACATTCTTTTTCATATCGGACACCAAATTTGATGTCACTTTTTCGATGTATATATGAAAAATCTTTTAGTACACAGACTAGATTTGCTCGGACATACTTATTGTTTTTGGATTAAGATTATGAAAATGTTTGCAAAAAGTGCTACATTTGTACAAGAGCACAAGTGTTTTTGTCAGGGACATAACAGTTATTAATGAAAACTGTCATGGAAACATTCACTATGAAGAGAAATGTTCTACAACTAAGTGATACAACCAATCGATTTATTTTTTAACCTAAACTCAAATTTGAAAATAAATTTTTATTTTCAATTCTTATGCAAAATTAAAAAACCATAACAATTATTTTTGATTTTTATATTATAAATCCAAAGTAACAATTATTTTTGATTTTTATATTACATGTCTTAGATAACAGTTATTGAATACTTTTATTTAAAAAAGTCATCAATAAAAACCAATTACCGATTTTTATTTTTTAAATCTTTTGTATAAAAGTCATTAACATTAAGAAGGTTTTGGGGAACAAAAGTTTACTACGACTTTTACTAATGACTTTTATAAGTATGATTTAAATAATAAAGGTCAGTGACTGATTTTATAAAATAAAAATCAGAAATAACGGTTATTAAATACGGAGTAATTAAATAATAGTCAGAAAATAATTGTTAGACGGCGATTTTTTAAAGTTGTAACTGTTACGGTCCCTGGTTTTTGCCATTTACTAAATATGTATGTACACACATATATAGCACAAAATGTACTCTCATATTGTTGTGTGTATTTTTGCTGTGGGAAACCTGAAGTAAAATTTGCTTGCTTAGCCTTTAACGCTTAGTAGCTAAATGAAATCTAGTAAATTTAGTGCGATTAGTATTTGAAATGCAAAAATTATTTGGTCTATGCAAATGTGATTTGGAAAAAGTGATTAGCGTCAGCACTAAGTAGATGATATATGTAATAAAGTTTATGTTGAAGGGGTGAAATTTTATTCGACGATTGACTTGAATAAATTTTTGGAGAAAATTGCTTATTAAGTATTATTATTATAAGTAATGCTTTATATTTTCAAAAACAATAAAAAAGAATACAAAGGAAAATTTTATAGCAACACAAAAAAAAATTATATACCCTTTAAATAAGAGCAAACCCATAATAGTTAAAACTAATTTTTTTAACAAAGGTCAAATTTCGAACTTCGATGACCCATATCTCGATTTAACTTCGGTTAACTTCGAAAGACGGAGAAATAACTTTTTTAATTACGCCTCAAGCTCTTAAAAAAGTTGGTTTTGTCCAATACGCAGCCAAGTGCTGTACAGTTATACATAGTATATAAACCACAAAAATCAAAGTTTCACATTTTATATGTGTAAAGTTCACAAAAATTCAAAAAATTTTCATTAAAATTTTCAATTTTGCTTTTCAGAATTTCTAGAAAATTTGCGTAAGCAGTTTTAGTAAACATAGTTCAAATTTCAAGTCGCTAATAACTACCGTTGATTTCTTGGTATTTGTTATTTTGAGGGTGTTGCGCGTTTTCTTCCATATAACGCATAATCAAAATCTTTTTTTTTTATATAAAACTGTGTACTCGAAAATTTTCTAGAAATTCTAAAAAAAGTTGAAAATTTTGATGAAAATCGTTTGAATTTTTGTCAACCTTATATAAAGTGTGAAACTTTTATTTATATGGTTTATATTATAGAATGAACTAGGTATATTATCATAAATAACTAATGCAAAAAATTGTTCATGAAAATATTTGTGAATATTATATTAGAACAAGGTGTACACTTTCATTTGTCGCCTAGTTTATATGTATGTATTTAGGCTTCATTATTTAGTCATATTTTCGACTGAAGATTATTTTCAAACAGTAAGTACGTATATATATACATATGTATGTACTTAAATACATATGTACTTAAATATATGTATCACAAGCAAGAAACTAATCTTGGCTAGGGTTAGTTAACGAAAATTCAAAACCTTTTAAAAAACACATATATACATATGTATGTATACATACAGGTATTTGCATTTCAATAGACTGAATAAGCGCTAAATTACCTAAAGCAATCATTTACATACCAAAAAAAGCGCTGTTCCTTTGTTTGCATCGCATGATACGCAAACAAATTGTGTAAACTGCTTTGTGTATTCTTAAGGGTACAAAATCCTCGAGCAGTTGAATGTAAGGCAGGTATTCCAAATTTACAAAACAACGCATTAAAACGTGTTATCTCACATTGCTCTTCAACTGTCTGTCCTGTTATTCCCTTTCCAAAAATTTATTCGAGCTTTTTTTTCCAAGTTTTGTCTGTGCAAAACATCTTGCGAATTCCTTGCATGACCGAGGTAAAAAATTTGACAAAACAGGAAAAATCGAATTACAACACCCTTTTGTCTGTTCTGCTGTACCTTCTTTTGTATTGTTTCGCGGGTCTTGTTAGACTACATTTTTGGTATTGGAATTTGTGATTTGAAAAATCATTCAAAAAATAAAAAATAAAAATCGTTTAAGTAAAGCAGAAGCCGGTTGGCGGCCAACCAAAACATGCACTTACACACATAAATATGGACATGTGCTTAAGATGTGACTTAGCGTCAGTGTTGCCATTTAAGAGATTTTATTTTATACTTAGCTTAGCGCTAAAATTTAGAATTCGGTGAATAGCGAAATTTTTAGCGTTTATATAGGAGCTCTTAGCTAGTTTTTAGCCATTCGTTCATAATTATCGCAATTCTTGACTGAAACGCTGTTTGCTTTTTTAAACCTTTGGGTTTATCGAAATTAAAGCTACAAATAACGGTTACTTAGTGTCATAAAATCCCAACGCTGGTTGTATAATCATATAGCGCTGTTCCTATTTTATTTTTGTCAAGGAATGAATATATTTTTCTTGTTTTTGATGAAAAACTTATTGTTTTTATAAACATTAAATCTCTAATTTTATCAAACTGCTTAATTATTAAAGAAACTATTTTTCATAAGATTTTAGAGAATTAATATCATTTAGCGGGACTCCAGTGATTTTTGTTTTAATTCTGACAGGACGACTAAAAAAAAAATAAAATAAATGGCAACACTGCTCAGCGCACATAATGCCAAAAAACGGCTATAGCAACTTACCGATCACTCTGCCTGACAAATGTTTGTTGCCTTTTGTAAAGGACTCCTTGATTTAGTTTTTGGGTTATGGAATTTTTACAGACACGGTAAAAAAAACAGCGATCGTTATTGTGATTGGTTGCACTCAGTGTGATACTCGTACTATGAGCGTACATACACACATGCATACATATGTGCAGGCATTCATTAGAAACTCGAGATGATGTAGTACTCGTATTCTTGTTTGGCTTTTTGTTTAGCCGTTTGTGATCTTTTTTCTTGATCGAAAGGCCATAAAAAGCCTGTGGCACTGTACATAGCTTAAAGCAACAATTGTATATGTATGCACTGAAGAGCTAAAATAATTTAGCATCAACGTTGAACGAAAGTTTTCAAGGGCAATTGGCACGCCCGTTTGTGCGTCTGGGATACATGTGTCCGCATTTCAGCGGGAGAATGTGCTGGTAAACGATGATTTTGAGGTTGACTTGCCAATGGTTTTTTTCGAATGCAGTTTACAATAAAGAAAGAAAAAATTGTTTGTGCGTGAAGTATTTATGTATGTAGTAGGTAAAGAAAAAAAAATCTCGCTACTATTCAAAATAAAAAATTATACAGATGAGTCATACTTTAAGACTTCCAAAAATTTTCGCTAGTGTGAGTGAGCATTGGTCAACTGTGAGGTCGAGCTATAACAGCCGGTTGTATAGACTGCGTCCATCGGTAAATAAGTCGTCGAGTTACCAGAAGGCTGTAAAATCTATCTCTTTGTCTCTTCATTTTAAAATAGTTCTCGTTCGTGTCACCATTGTGGAAGTTAAAAACCCTCAAAAAAAGAATAGGCGAAAGTCGTCAGTATTTTTCGAGATAAAAACTCGAAGCTTAGAAGAATTAAACAATGTGTCTCAGTACAGTTTAACTTATAAATCTTGAAGCTTCACCAGCCAACGTTGTGGTTTAACTGATCTGCTATGCTGATTATTCTTTGGTATTGGCTAAAACCATTATCTCCCCGATTTGTTTCGCATCTTCACTGCACGGAGCCTTACCACTTCTCCTATTAAAATAACCTACCTGGATGTAGGGACGTTCCGATATCATCAAAGTATCGATACCTACTTAAATGAGTTTACTCAAATCGGTATTTCGATACTACTTAGATGAGTAAACCGAATGTATCAATAATTTTTCATGCAACAAAGCGAAAGTAAGTTTTCAGACTTTATCTTTGACATATCTTTTGCGACATCTGAATGGAGGATCGACCTATCTCGACAGCCAGTTCCAAAAACCCCTTTCTCAGAAAACTTTTCAAAAGCGCCGTATTTCAGCTGTCGATTCAAAAACGCCCTCTCTCAAATATTTTAAATATATTTTCAGTTGAGGTAGGGCGTTCTAGCAAAGTTTTCTGAGATATGGCGTTTTCGAACTGGCTGCCGAAATAGGTCGATCTTCTTGCAAAAATACATCCATACAAATCGACTCGATGCAAACACTTTACTCTCGATACCAAGTAGGTATCGAAACAACGATTCGAGCAAAAAAAGTGGTTGGTATCGAAACTAAAGTATCGAGTACATACTCATATATACTTGTAGTGGAACATCCTCACCTGGATGAAGAACTTCAAACCGCAACTAGGTTCTCAAATCACTCACCGCAATCATTTGGAGCCAACAAAAAAACGTTGTTGCCAATATAAAAGGCAATTCTCCGAGGATTAGCGGACGCAGTGAAAGAAACTTCAGATTTGCTAGAATACCGCACTACGGATAGCAATAGTCTTCCTTCTGATTGTAGCCCCAACATCATGTCCATGGCCTCAGTATCAGAGAACAAACATTTTATGCGCAACAAGCAATTTCTAATGGGCTAAAACCGCCGCCTTCTAGGCACATAAGAACTTCTGATTTAGAAGACATTTCAGTCACGTGAGACATTCACTTTTCAAACTCTTACCCCGCGTAAGCTGTAATTGGAGTTCAACCACCACCCATTGCAGATAAAGAGTCTTAATTGTCTTGACAGATCCGCATTACACTGGCAAACGTAAGGTCTGGATATTGTAGCAAACTTAACTCCTTAACTAATTCAGTACTCGATCCAGACAACCCCAATGCAAGTCCAAATTTTGGAAAATCTCCACAAAAATCAACCGCGAAACAGCACGTTTGATGGGCGAAGCGTTAGTTGAGTTGGAGTATAAGTATGGTGAAAACATTTTTGAAGTCAAAAATACCACACAAATTTTCACGGTGTATACATTATAATTCTCGAAGGGAGCTTTAACGGATCCGCGATCTGGACAAAACTAAGCCCAAAACCCAAATAGAAAAGTGCTAAGTTGAGGGCCTTGCCCAGTTAGAAGAGAATTTGAAAGTTCACCGATGGTTCTAAGCAAAATAATAAAATCAACAGCAACATTCATTCCGCATAAGTACCTCTAGGCATAAGCTTGCGTCTATAGAATGCAGTCTGTGTTGCTAGGCACAGGAACATTCCGCGAAACAGCATGGCTGGCAAAGGAAGGGAGCTAATTTATACACTGAGCCAAAAGCACAATGGGTTTTTCAACCTAGTTATTGCTTGATTTTTTCATGGTAGATTGAAGTTGAATATTTGAAAGCGAATTTCCATGTCTGGCTGTAGCTTGACATAACAGCTTGCTGTTATTTGTAGCATCCAGTAGGTGCGGGTTCGATTGCCGTCAGAGGCGACATGCAATTTTTTGTTTATCTTTTATTTTTTAATAACAAAAGAGCATCTGTGAA
>NW_016180439.1:0-6762 GCF_001687245.7 Rhagoletis zephyria | reverse complement strand
TATGGACCAAAACCACTACTTTGGAAGGCAAAAAATAAAATGAATTCATGAATATACAATGAAAAACTTTTGGATAAGTACACTTTAATACATTACATATTTTTATTTAGCAGCCTTCGATTCGCCAATAATTAGTGTTAAATTGTTTGAATATTAATTAAAAGGCAAAATAAATACATACATAAATATTTTCCATTAAATGAAAAAAGCTATCAGGTAAAATAAATACTATATTTTTATCTTTTTTTAATAATATTTAATATGGAGAAGAAAATATTTTAGTTAAAAATAAAACGAATACTTGAGTGAACTAAAATAAAAATAAAAGTTTTCATTAAAATAAAATAAATTCATTGACTTTGCACATTGCAGTCCTTTCTTTTTAAAATTTTTTAAAAGTAATAATTAGTGTTTAAAATTTGAGAATTGGATAAGAACAAAATAAATAAATAATTCAAGCAGTTATAAAATATTCTTAATTTTTGTCCATACTATGGCTTGTTGATTGATAATTTTAAAATTAATTTAAAAAAGTCAAAAATAATTAAAAATGATCAAAAATAACAAAATAGTGACGTAATTAAAATTAACGAATTAATTAAAAATTTTAGTTTACAACTAGAATTTCCTGACTGAAACCGAACTAGTTTGAAAATGGCCAGACTTGTGCCAAGTAGAAAACGATTGATTCATGCCCTGTTAAATTTGACTTGGACAGTTTAATAGAATAAAGTACACACAATATTGTAACTTTTATGCGGGTATATTGTAAACCGTTAAAGCGAGTTCGTACTCGCAATTTTACTATACCTGTTAAATAATGGTTAATATTCATAATGATTATTAAGTAAAGCACGTTTTTTGATAGCCGTTTAATGATTAAATACCGATATTACCACCTTTTTAATGATTAATAATTAATTACTTAAAAAAATTTTAATTAATTAATTAATTTTAATTGCATTATTATTTTGTTATTTTTGATTTTCAATTATTTTGACTTGTTTTAATTACACAATTTTAATTATTTGATTAATTTTTATTATTAGTCATCAAGGCAAACTCTAGACAAAAATTAAGAATATCTAATAACTGCTTCAATTATTTTTTTATTGTATTCTTATCCAAATCTCAAATTTTAAACATTAATTATTACTTTTATGAAATTTTAAAAAGATAGACTGAAATGTGCAAAGCTAATGAATTTATTTTTTAATATAATGAAATGTTTTATTTTTATTTCAGTTCACTCCAAAATTAACGAAAGTTTCTTTTGCATATTCAATATTATTAAAAAAAGATAAAAATATAGTATTTATTGTAACGCATTTAACGTATTAAACGCATTTAAATTTATGTTCGAATGTTTGAAATATTTATGTATTTATTTTTACTTTTAATTAATACTAAAAAAATTTTACACTAATTATTGACTTATCTAAGGCTGCTAAATAAAAATGTGTAATATATTAAAGTGTACTTAATCAAAAGATTTTTATTGTATATTCATGAATTAATTTAATTTTTTTATTTCCCAAGTGGTGGTTTTGGTCCATAATTGGACAAGTATTTTTCTGTCCATTTTGAACTAGTATGAGACTGGTATATTTCTGACCGAAATCTGACAATTGCCACCTCGTAGGACATCCCCATGTTAAAAATACCAGTTGATTGCATGGAAAAAAGATAATTGGCTGACTAGTGTTGGAAAGCTATCGATAGTGTATACATACATTCGATAGCTTCGATAGTGATAGCGCAAAATATTTGATAGTATCGATACTATCGAAAGCTTGTTTTTACTTAGCCAAATTCAATGGTTTTTCTCGTCAAATATGTGAAAACACATTGTCAAGTGAAACTTTAAAACGGGTTCTCGCTTGACTTAGATCAGAATAAATCTTCAGTCGTGTACATTAGTGCGGATCAGTCCCCATACAAAAAAAAAGTTTTTCCAGTCCACCCCTAGGATTAAAGATATTTTGAAGGCGATCCCAAAAAAATTTTTTTTTTTTGCCACGCCCCCCCGATGGGCTATTTACTTTTTTTGACACTACGTCGCCATTTTAATTCCGATTTTAATGAGCCGTACACCGTTGTTCATGGCTTGGAAGCCGCCACAATTCTTACGTTAATCATTTTTTACTCCGGCGGCTTCCAAGCCATGAACAACGGTGTACGGCTCATTAAAATCGGACTTAAAATAGCGACGTAGTGTCAAAAAAAGTAAATAGCCCATCGGGGGGGCGTGGCAAAAAAAAAAAATTTTTTTTGCGATCGCCTTCAAAATATCTTTAATCCTAGGGGTGGACTGGAAAAACTTTTTTTGTCGATCCACCCTAGTGTACATGTCCAGCTAAATGGGCTACCTGTCCGGTTTTGGCTCATAATATATTCGGTAAAGCTATGGGAAAAGGAGATGAAGTTGTGTCAAAATATGCCCACTTCGTAAATACCATAAAGATAAACAAAAAGTTCACAACATAGAACTTGTGTAAAACAAAAAGAGATCGTGTATTTCAATAACACATTTTATAATAAAAACATTTTATATATATTTTTTATAGTCGAGTTCTAATAGTGTGAACAAAATATACAACTATCGATAGTGCTAAGAAATATTCGATACTCAGCAAAAAATCGGTAATCGCTTTTAGTGGTAACGTGTTCTAGAAGGCATAGCGATATGCCTTCGAATTTTTTCGCTTATTTTAGGCATTGCCGGTAATGCAAAGTGGAATGTCCTACAACATTTTATTTATTTCGCTTCTTTGTTTCATTTCGAGGAATGCAAAGTAGTATATCCTATAATATTTTTTTTTTAATTCGCTTCTTTGCTTCATTTCAGGGAATGCAAAGTAGAATGTCCTACAATATTTTATTTGTTTCGCTTCTTTGCTTCATTTCAGGGAATGCAAAGTAGAATGTCCTACAATATTTTTTTTTATTTCGCTTCTTTGCTTCATTTCGGGGAATGCAAAGTAGAATGCAGCATCGTAGTCAGCTGAAAAATAGAATGAATATCAAACAATTCTTTTTCTACTGTTACTTTCTGTGGAAATTTGTCCCGCATAGAAATCATGTTTTGTTATGTTCAATTTGCAGCGAAGTTGAAGTCAGTCAAAGAAGTGAATTATGAGAGTGAGGAAGTACAATTATAAGCTTAATTAAATATGCTTGTACATATGTACATTAGACTGCATCACTCCCCATACAAAAAAAAAAATCGGTACTATTTTTCCATTGGAATTATAAAATCTATTATATTTTAAGACGTCCACCAAAATATTTCGGAAANATATTAAGATTTAAGTGAGCTGGAACGATTTGAAAATACCTCCAAAAATGGACTTAGACTTGAGAGGTGTCATTGGAAAGGCATTTTCTCACACTTTCTTTGCTAATAAACTCATTCAAAGGATGGAAGAGAAAGGTAGAATGAACGAACGTCATTCAAAGTTGAATTAAAATGTGTTGGTATTCGAAAAAACAAGATGGGACACGAATGACGTTTTTTGTTGGCAAGAAATAAGAACAGTGTGAAAATACCTTTCTACTGAGATCCCGTCTAAATCAGAACATTTTTGACCCAGTTATTCAAGTTTTTCGTAAACCAATCTTTGAAAAAAGTAACAAAACAGCATCAAAAATCTCATTTTTACGATTCCGTTGAAAAGATTTTCAAATATTTTTATGCAGATTTTTTAAGCTTAATCTAATTTGTCATCTGAGGGGACTTTTTTGAAAAAGTTCTTTAATAAACTATTTTTATTCATAAAAAATTTAATTTTTGGAGGTATTTTCAAATCGGTCCAGCTCGCTTAAATCTTAATATTTTTCCGAAATATTGTGAAGGACGTCTTAAAATGTAATAAATTTTCTAATCCCGGCGACAAAACCGCAACTTTTTTTGGTGATGCAGTCTAATGTGCATACCGCTTTTTAAGTAAAATCTAAATACCTAAATACATTTATATGTATGTATAAAAACTGATTTATAAAAATTAATTTTAATCTTTTAAGACAATCTGTATTTTCTGTTTTCAATTTAATATAAATAAGTATGTACTTATGTAGGCATTCTACATTGGTTTCTCTGTAAGGCATTCTTTGTTCGCTTCTCTGGATTCTCTTTATCCATGCGTTTTCCCTTTCTCGAAGGTAATGCTGCGGGTAAGGGCTTACGGCCAATGACATGCCCATGTTAAAATAATGCACTCTTGAAGCGAAAGGGTAAGCGATTTCCATCCCCTACCTCGTTTCCACTTTCGTTTCTGTGGTAATCGTTTTTTTTGCCCTATCGATAGTTCTCCATCACTATGGCTGACTAGCTGGGCATGCGGTTCATACTAGTTGTGAGGTAGTTTACAACTAGCACATTTGACTACAGCGTAAATATTTATTAATCATTAAAAAGGTGCTGATATCGGTATTTAATCTTTAAACGGTTATCCAAAAAAACATGCTTTAACTAATAATCATAATGAATATTAATCATTATTTAACGGGTAAGGTATAATTGCGAGTACGTACTGGCTTTAACGGTTTATAATATACCCAAATAAAAGTTACAATTGGGGTATTAACAATGGTGTCGTAAGTGTCGTATCGTTGCGTGTCTTAAACCTTAAACGACTTAGAAATATATTAATTATAATTATAATATTATATTAGTGCAAAAAAATAGTTGGTTGACGTTTCAAGTTCTCTAACCATTTTTTTAAGCTTTTAAAGTTTACGGCATACAACAATACGACACTTACGACACCGTTGTGAATCCCTCAATTATTTTGTGTACTCTATTGTATTAAACTGTCGAAGTCCAGTAAAACAGGGCATGAATAAATTGGTTTGTACTTGATATTATTAGTATTTTTCCTGACTAGTTTGGGGTTTCACTGTAGGGTCGTTATCTAAGCGTAAAACATGGCCCAGCCAGCGCAATCTCTATATTTTTATACGCTTAACTATGTCCATGTCATTCCACCTTATTCGTGTCCGTTCCGTCGCCCACACGAACAGGGCCATAGATATTGCGTAAAATAATTCTAACGAAAGCACGTAAGGCCTTCTCATCTTTGATAGACATATTCCACCCTTCAGCGCCATATGCTTACCGAGTCCAAAGTAGCACATGTAGGCTAGAGTTATTTATCGCTTGATCTCCAGGCTGCCGTTGTTGGTGGTGTTTGTGTTGGATCCCATGTAGGCAAAGTCCTTCACTACTTCAAAATTATGACTGCCTACAGTTACGTGTGTCCCAAAATACGTCGACTAATTATGTGTTGCCAGGAGGTACTCCGTCTTGGCCTCAGACCAACCTATTTAGATTCTTTTTCTATGCAATATTAAGAAGGCTTGACATAATCCGGGCACGACCAAATCCCGACCAAAATTAATCCAAACACGACCAAATCCCGATCGTACATAATCCCGACAACAATCCAGACAAGAAATCCCTCTAAAATCCCGAAGAAATAATTTAATAATTTAAAATAATCGCGCAGTTTTTTTAAATTACTTAATATTTGGTCGATACTTTTGTCATGATTATCTTCTGTTTCCACTCAAAATAATGCATAATAGACGGTGTTGTTGTTATTGTAACGGCTTTCTTAGCCCCTAATTGTCCTCAGGCTCAACTCTAGGTAGGTCTGGGAAACTTGATGTTTTTAAGGTCGAACCAGAGGGAGAAGGGTGTAAGTTGAGTTGGAATGTGTAGAGGTGTTTGAGGTCATATATATTGTCTCTATATTCCCAGTTCCAGCTGTGATGTGCCTAGTGTTGGACCTCGTCGTTCATCCCAAGCAAGTGTCTGTTCGGGTACTCACGTCTGTAGCACCTTACTAGGACCTGCTTGCTGAGCACGATGTTGTGCATCTTCTTGGGAGAATTTCGTCTCAACTGTAGATGTGATGTTATGGCGATATGAGAAGGCATTCCGTGGCTGTGCAGACTGCTGTGTTGAGGCATATTCGCTTCATCCACTACGTCCCAACTGTCTCCTGCGACCACACGGGCGCTGCCTAGTTTGAAACCGACCAGGCAATTGTATTGCATGTTGACAACAATGTTTCTTTGTCTTTGTCCCAAGTACTGTACAATTGGGCAATTTTCTGCTGCTATTTTATTTGGTCGGGATTTTGTTATGTCTGTATTATGTCTCGTTTTATTTTCATTTAATTTTTTATTTATTCAGATACACACAAACAAGACCTAGTCCTCTGCAGTGCAGATATGTGGTATACATACATATATGAAAACTTAAATCTATGGATACAATAGCCCTGTTCGCGTACGCACTATCCAGTAAAATCCAGTACTAATTTTACGGGTTTTTACTGGATAGCGTTTGGGTACGCAAAAACTTGCAAGATACCAGCAAAAGAGAGAGAAAAGTGACAGCTGAACTGGCAAATTTTACTGGATTTTTACTGTATACTGTATTATTTTTCTTAGAAAATCGCGTCGGAAAATAACAAATTAATCAGCTGTTCATAAAACTTGCAACTTCTTGCTGGTTTTGCGTTTTCGTACTTTCTCGCATATTTCTCTCATTGGGAGTAAAGGTTGGCTTACTCTCTGAAATTTGGTTGCTGGCAAGGTGTATTAAAGAAGGTGTGATTGACAACTCAGTGCGGCTCTCTTTTAAGGTACTATAATGTCAAAGAGTATAAACAAACGAATTAACCCTTAGTGTTGCATGTATCTTATCAACACTGATGCCCTAGGCTTTTATTTCGATTATAGTTTTGTTTTACT
>NW_016180437.1:0-6765 GCF_001687245.7 Rhagoletis zephyria | reverse complement strand
AGTACTAGTAACAATTCGTAACAATTTTTTGATATTGAATGGACCTTATACATACATACATATGTGCTCACAAGTAAGGTAATGAAGTAAGTGTAGAAAATTATTTATTCATGAATATACATACATATGAACACACAAACATATGCAAAAGAATTTCACCATTGGGATTTGCTGATGACACTTTGCAATAAATAAGAAGAGTAAAGAAACTGAATGAAGTGCACTTATGGGGAATAAGTGAAAATATTTCATGGCATTCCTAAAAGCAAGCAATGTAAATACTGAAGATTATTGCTGTAATAAAAATAAATCCAAGTTAATATAAATAAGTCCCTACAAGCATACATACATACTTACGTACTCTTATGTGTGCATGTATCCATTGCTGTGTGTCAAGCTTTTGTAAACAAAAGTGCGTGACCCATTAAGTTAATAACTGTAACTTAATTTCAATTATTTGCCTATTTCATTTTATTAATATATTTTATTTTTTTTTTGCCTTCACATAAGTTTCGACTTTTTATGGAAAAATTGGTTTTATTTCAATAGAGTTGAGTTGAGCTTTATATTACAATTTGTGTTTAGGAAAAATGGAAAAGCAACACAAAGTTTTTGCTATAGAAGTTAAAGCTGCCACTTTATCAAGCTTCTTTCCTACACTTCAGCAGGGATTTTTCTTTAAAAGACAAGAGGCATCTAAACTTTCTATGGGATGTTAAAATCTCGAGGCTTAGTCAACATAAAGGCCAAATGGTATTTCAAATTCGGAAATCCTTTTCATCCTTTTATGTCCCTAGAAAAAATTCAGTCTACACGCCAGGCAATTAAAATTTTAACGCCATAATGCCACTAAGCAACTATAACCAACAACAAAAAGAATAATTTTTTTATGTTAATTGAAATGTGTGTCGCTTAAATAGCTTTAATTAAAAAGGGACGAGCACGCGTGTAAATTAATGCAGAGCGGATCGTGTAACCGCGCTCAAACACAACAATAGATACACACATACATACATATGTATATGTATATATATACATTAGGTCGTACCAGAAAAAAAGTTCGCCGTACACTTCCGAGCCTAAAGCATTTTTAAAAGGCAATTTAAAAAAAAAAAGAATTGTTTATTTTTTGCTGACAGAAGCGGGTTTAATTTTTTTTTCGACATATCTTCGGCATTTACAGTCGGATCCTAAGGTTCTGTAGAACTATTTATAAAAAAAAATATTGCCGAATTAAGGGGTCCCCGCAAACGACGACGACGACCCTGGGTTCGGACAAAAGATGTAAAAAAAAGTTTTTGAAATTGATTTGCAAAAATAACTTAGACTCCGGGATGTTCGGCGAACTTTTTCTGGTATGGTCTAATGTGCATGAGTATGAGGGTGCTTGAGAAACCCGCCTCCCCATTTTGAAACTAAGAAAAAAACGAGTAAAACGGTTTTATTTTACATCGTTTTCGCAGAGTAGAAATGCTTATTTTGGCATGAAGTCCTGACCAAAATCACAATAAAACTATTGATAGTAAAGATAGCTTTCATTGAAAAAAAGCAAAATAAGTACAAAGTTTTTTTTATATAAAAAAAAAGTTAAAATAAAAATGAGATAAAATTTCACGTTTGGTCTTATTTTAACTTTTTTAATGCTTTATTGCATTTTTTTTTTTAATTTTCTCAAATAGCAGTCGCCCCTCGGCAGGCAATAGTATACCTCCGAGTGCAGATCTGCCACAAAGAAACTTCTTTTAGGGGCGAAGATTTCCCCGTTTGTGTCACAAAATCAAGAAGCACAACACGAATTGATGGAGAAAGTCGGCCAAACACATAGAAAACGGTTCAGTGCATTTATTTTTAGGACATTTATTTATTGGAATCAAATATGATATACTGATCATCCGCAAATAATACAGGATATCATTTTGAACCTATTTTGGGTTCTCTTAAACAGGAAAAGGCCTTGAAAAATTCGAAAAACTATAAACTTTTAGTGAGAGGTCGATATTTGTATGAAATGAAAAAAGCTTGTTTATTCGATAAAAACCCCGATTTATTCGATATTCAAAAAATCAAGGTTTAAAAAAATAAATAAAACGTTAAACGGTTAAAAAAAAACGAAAGATATCGCAAAAACTGGTATAAACCGGTCTGAAGAAATGGAGTCAATCACCCTAATAAATTTGTATCTACTTTTGTGTTTAACCGTGGTTACATGAACCGTACGGCGAACTTTTCTTCGTTTTCTTGTACAGTTGCAGGGTCTAATGTACATACATACGCATATCAGTTATGCTGATGTTACTAAAAAACCATAGGTTCTTGTGGCGCTTGAATTAAAAACAATTAAATATTTAAGCAGCTTTTTGCTTAACGCCTTTAAATGAATGCCAATTAAATGCGCGCGTGTTCAAATCGCCACATGCACATACATATACATGCACTTATAGCAATCATGCTAGATAATACATATGCACGTATGTATCATCATAAATATGGATACAAAAATAGGCTACAAACACTTGAATATATTAACAGACACACGATCAGTGTTGCCAGGTCATTGAAGAGAGAAATCGTTAGTTTGGTTCTCAAAAATCATCATTTGCATGTAAAAATCGTCAACATATAAAAAATTTTAATAAACATAGCCAGTAACCTTTTTTCTTAATTTTATTCTAGCTTCTGATTGCCATATATACGTAAAAAAATAAAAAGTTATACCTTTTATAAATTTTTAAAATTCGCATTACTTTTAACAAAAATATTTTTGACTGCAATAGAATCACATTTTCATCTTCATTTTTTTTTTTAAACTGCAACTTAATTATGTGCATTTAAAACTGTTCATACTTACAAGTTTTGCTAAAAAAGTTACATATTCATAATTCCCTTCGCTGAATAAAATAGTACATAACGTCACAACACCAAAAATTACGAATTTGACCCGCCAAAAACTACACAAATAGTGATGAAACAAAGAAGAAAACTACTTATCGACAACTACTATTAGTGCTGCCACATGATATAATTTCGAGACGACAATTATGTATTAGCAGAAATATTAAACCCTCAACAAGTGTTTGCACTGCGATTTTTAGTTGCCTTCAAAGTTGAGAACCAGCCAAATTTGCACATAAAGAAAAATCGTCATTGGGTCACAAAAATCGTCAAATCGTCATGGCAGTAAAAAATCTTCAGACGGACGACCAAATCGGCAACCTGGCAACACTGCACACGATCACAGATATCTATATTGTGGCATGCAACATAAGTACATAATAGACTTATCAACCACCCATTTATGTATGCCACAACATGCTTTCCTTTGCGGTTGTTAGCTGTCAAATATTTCAATTTTCTAATTTCAAAATTAACATTTTATTTTATTTGACTATTTTGAAATTGTTGTTTTTGTTCATTTTGTCCAACCCCAAAAATTGATGTTCATTCACAGCAGTGTGAATTTTATATTAGTGTGCTATTTGTTTAATTGCTATTAAATTGTTTATGAATTTTTAATTAGCGCATTTATACCGCAACATGCTAGCCAGCCAACAAGCGCACGAAGCCACCAAAAGTAGAAATACCACCAAATAACAGCAACAACAACTACAACGAGAGTCAGTGCGGCGTGATGTCTGCATTAAAAATAGAGTAGCAGCAAACAGAATAGTTTTGTTTATTAATTTATGACCGCATAAGCCAGCGAAGGGCGCGAGTTGCATGTTCAACGATGTTTTCTAGTGGTTTTCCGGACTATAAAAAGCAAATTTGTTGGCACAGAATAAAAAATTTAATATATTTTTTTTTTAATTAAAACAATGCTCGTAGTTATTGTTGACTTTTTTTAAACTACATAAAATTTATATACACAAGTACATTAGACTGTCCCAAAAAACCAAAGTTGTCTTTTTTCAACGCATATTGGTTTTGTCTTAATCCTATTAAACTATCCAAATACAATTTTATGCAAATCGGACCACGGCAACTCGTGCCGACTTGCAATCAAAGTTATCAAACGAATCTTTGTGCAGTTCATGTGTTTTGTTAACTTACTCATAATATACGTATATAAGGTTATTGAAGGATAAAAATTGCAAAGGATAGTTTAGTTTAATTAATTTTTTCCACGTCCTTGGGCGAAATCCTGCCGTCCGATTAAAAATTGGAAGATGCAGAATTACTAGAAATGAGCTATAATATGGGAAGTATATCGAATTTTTCGCATTTCCAAAGTTTTCATGCACGATTAATTCAAGTCGGGTTAGCGTTATCCTACGGCAATCAAACTTCATATATATATATATACCATTTAGGCTAAAAAGCGCAAATTAATTGCAAATTAATATTTTCCATTATTCATGGGACAGTCTAACATACATTATATTATTACTAGCTTTTGCTTTAACGTAATTCTTTTGAATGAAACAAAGAAGGAAACAAATCATTTATATAAAAAAATTCTTAAAAAAAGGTCTGCCAATTCAAATTAATCACATCCACTGCCATACATTTCTTAAACAACGTTTCGGGAGCTATTGTCATGGGCATGTATGTATATATATTTCTGGCTCTCGATATACGCGAGAAGCCAACGCAGATTTATCGGTGCGAGAAACATGAAGTGCCCAGGTTTATTCCTGCATCTTTAAGTGTTTATCCTTGGCTTTATTAATGGTTTTCGCGAGGGCTACTTTTAACGGAAACTGCAAAATTTTAAACTGAAATGGCATGTTTGCTGGGACTTCGTGATTTCAATACTGATACAATGATGGCAAATGAGCATGCCACAACACATCCTATAGAGTTTCTAAACTCTTAAGAATTTTCAGGGATGCCATTCCAAAAGCTGGAATTAAAGGTTGGGGTTCCAGTCATATTGATGCTTAACCTGGACGCTGCGCGATTGTGCAGTGGCACAGACTATGCATAATGCAGCTGAAAAGACATATTGTGCCGGCCAGTTACGATGGTGCACAATCGCGTAGCGTCCAGGTTAAGCATCAATATGACTGGAACCCTAACCTTTAATTCCAGCTTTTGGAATAGCATCCCTGAAAATTCTTAAGAGTTTAGAAACTCTATAGGATGTGTTGTGGCATGCTCATTTGCCATCATTGTATCAACAGACATGTATGTGGTTGCCTCACCATGTACTTTTCCATGCGGCCCCACCGATCTCAAAGAGGTCTTGAGTAAATGTCTACCGAATACTTACATATCTACTTATTGAAGTGAATGAAAGTCGAAATGAATACTTTTGCTATTCACGTTCACGTCAGTACCAGCGCTATTTACGAACTATTCAGATACAACAGACAGGCGTAACGCCTCCGACTGCATGATCAGTAGCCACGAAAATGAAAAACATATCAGTCAACATATCTACTGAAAAAAAAGAACATAGCATCAAAATCGAAATTTTGTTGCCGCCACGAAAAGTGCAGCCCACCCGAAACAACCTTCAACAGCAGCACTCTCCGCGCTGCCAAACGCCAACGACCTGGCTGGCCGGCATGGAAAATTAAACGACAGAATGTGGCTATGTGCACGCTGTGTGGAAAACTGTCTGCAGCGCAAACGGTAGCGTGAAAAATCGTTACGCCTAACAGAGGGGTGTAACAGAAGCAACAACCGGCAGCTCTGTGTTGCTCAAACGTGCAGGCGCAGCATGTTGCAGAGTAAACTGGATTTATATGCGCTGCAAGCACACCGAGTACCGAGTACATGTATGTAGGTATGTATAAAACTGTGTAGTCAATCAACAAATAAGCTGGATTGACGAGTTCAAAAGTAAAGAAAGAAAAGAGAAAAAGTGAGAGTGGTTTTTATAATTTTTATTTTAAATCTTTATTAAGTGTGGTGAATTTCTGTCTTTAAAGAGAATGTTCGGCTTTAAAGAGAGTCGTTACCAATGAAAAGAGTGTAGTATAGAGAGGTATATACGTTAATATGAATTGTTGAAAATTTACTCTTTATTTGTCAATCATAGAGTTGAAAGCAAAAGTAAAAAAAGCAACAAATATTATGAAAAATTTTAAAAACACTTTTTCTATTAAAGTTCAAAATTCAAATGTTAGATGATAGCAGCCAATACATTTATTCCCATTTCCTCAAGAACTATGATTTTTTTTAGTTTTTTTTTTTAATTATACTTGTATTTATTTGTTGGATCTGCTTATTTTACATCTATTAAGCCTAACAACAAGTATAAAAATCTTACGTCTATTTTTACAATAATGTAGCTCAAACCCTGGGGTTGAGCCCTGTTGGTTTAACGTCGCTCAATTAAAGGCTGGTAGATCTCTTCTTCGCAGGCGTGTTATATTTGTTGTGTTGTACAGGCCACTTACTTGCCAGTGGATTTGGGTGGTTACGCAGTTTTATTTTGTATTTTTTTTAGTTAACTTATGTTTTGGCTACGCGCCTAGAAATTAAAATAATAAAAAAAAAACTATACATACATATGTACATATACACATATATATAAAAAAAAAATGAAATAAAATGTATATAAAATGTATATAAAATTCTTTGAAATCCGTTGAGGAAACAATAAGTATCTTGTGTGATTCATTTTCCTTAAATGCTTAAAGAGTTAGAATTATAAGAAACCGTAATTTTCTAAAATTCAAAGTTAACTAAATATATTTCTTGGTTTTTGTTCGACTACAAAAATTTTCGAGGCGGTGTTAAAGAAAATCAGGGGTAGTGTGTGTATGAAATTTTTCGAGACACACATATTTAACAGAAGTGGGCGGACTACGCCCA
>NW_016180436.1:5900-6765 GCF_001687245.7 Rhagoletis zephyria | reverse complement strand
CCAATATGAATGTTATGAAAATGAACATAAAGCTCATTTACTTCAATACGAATAACACGCCTTTAAAGTTATTAATTCACGTATCGTCGCCCTCATGCCAGAAGCATGAATGTGCAAATTTATCAGTTTTAAGTTATTGGGTTCACTTGGTTAATCTTTGGATGTTCTATGTTATATCCAAACCCAGAATACCATGCGTACACAAGAATGATGGAATATAAGATTGCGCCGATCCAACTGAGAGCAACTGGGTGTGACTGGGTATGAGAATGAGAGTGTAAAGAATAGCTTTGTTAAATTGTGTTGATGTGCGTTGTGTTGTTTTGTGTTGTGTTGTGTAGTGTTATGTTTTATTGTTTTGTGTTGTGTTATGTTACGTTACATTACGTTACGTTACGCTATGTCATGTTATATTATATTATGTTATGCTATGCCTTGTTATGTTATGTTATGTTATGTTACGTAATGTTATGTTATGTTATGTTAGTTATGATATGTTATGTTGTGTTATGTTGTATCGTTTTGTATCGTATTGTGTTGTATTATGTTATATTATATTTTGTTATGTTGTTCAACGCATTTCCCCGAAATTCACTTCAATCAACTCAGATCAGCCCACCCCAACTCACTTAATTTAAAAGGTTCTATTTCAACCGCTGGGCGAACACTAGATACTTTAATTTTTGAATTTTTGGTTTCAGCAATTTCTTTTAATCCGTTTTTAATTTTAATTAAATCAGAATAATCACACTCAGAGATGTTAAACGTTTAATCAGCTGATCAATATGCACACACCACAATTTAGTTATCAGCTGTTTACTTGTATAACAGCCCTGCTTTTACAACCACTTTTAGCACGGTGCTG